>NC_053424.1:99079788-99116659 GCF_007990345.1 Gossypium hirsutum | reverse complement strand
GAAGACCATTCTTAGCAACCGGAAGGACCCTTATTGATGTGCAGAAGGCGAGTTTACTATGCGTGTTCAGGATGATCAGGTAACATTTAACATTTTAAAGTCTATGCGATATCCTGACACAATCGATGATTGTTATGTAGTATTTGATTTAGAAGATTTAATAGTGGAAAGGAGCTCAACTATGTGGAGGATCCTTTGGAACAAATTTTGAAATCAGATCCTCCGAATGATGAAGAGGAGGATGAGTACTTAGCTTTGTTAGAAGCTAATCAAAGGGGGTTTATGCCGCAATCTTGCTTTGAATCTTGCATTTAGAGGAAAGGTATTATGCCCAACCAAAAGCGTCAATCGAGGAGCCACCTAAATTAGAACTCAAGGTACTACCTTCACATCTAAAATATGTTTATTAGGTAACTCTTCTACGTTTCCTGTGATTGTTTCAGTAGAATTAACTACTGAGTAAGAAGAGAAACTCATCTCGGTGTCGAAATAATCAAGAGGGCTATCGGATGGAACATAGCTGATATTCGAGGTATTAGCCCCATCTGTATGCATGCACAAGATCATACTAGAAGATGGCGAGAAAGGGACGATCAATGGAAAATGAAGACTGAACCTCATCATGAAGGACGTAGTAAAGAAAGAAATCATTAAGTGGTTAGATGCTGGTATAATTTACCCCCATCTCAAATAGTTCATGGGTAAGTCCGGTCCAGTGCGTGCCAAAGAAAGGAGGTATCACGGTCATTAAAAATGAGAATAACGAATTGATACCGACTAGTACAGTTATAGGATGGAGAATTTGCATCGATTACTGGAAGATGTACAAGGCGACTAGGAAAGATCACTTTCCTTTGCGTTTTTTGACCAGATGCTGGATAGACTACGGGGCGAGATTACTACTATTTATTCGATGGATACTCGATGTATAATCAGAATATAGCACTAAAGATGGATTATGAGGAAACATTACCCACCTGTCACATCTATTAACTGGGAAAAGTGTTAGTATTTGCTATGTATTGCGACGCAAGGTATGTTCTATACGGGAGCATTCATTTGAAACTGCATCTAAGATTGTTAGAACCCTTATGCAGAATAGTATTGGAAAGCAACTCAAGGTTCAAGTTTGATAAGGAATGCTTAAAGGCTTTCAAATATTTGAAGACTCAATTAGTTTATGGCACCCATAATAGTCACACCAGACTGGGATCTGCCATTTGAATTGATGTGTGACGTGAGTGACTTCACTATAGGAGCCATTATAGGCCGACGAAGGAACAAAGCTTTTCATCCCATTTACTACGCAAGTCGAACTCTGACAGGAGCTCAACTAAATTATACAGCAATAGAAAAAGAGTTACTTGCTATTGTGTTTTCTTTTGACAAGTTTTGATCTTATCTTGTAGGTACAAAAGTGACTGTCTATATGGACCACTCGACAATTAAGTACTTACTTTCTAAGAAAGATGCTAAGCCAAGGTTGATCCGATGGGTACTTCTACTTCAAGAGTTTGATCTAGAAATTCAAGATCGAAAGGGAGTAGAAAATCAAGTAGTAGATCACTTGTCCAGATTGGAGCCGTAAGAAAGGAACTCTCCTCTTTTACCAATTCAAGAAACATTTCTGGATGAACACATACTAAGGTAAATATGTCCTAATACTTGGTTGCTGATATGCCTACTATTGCTTAGTGTTTGATGCCGATTTATAAAATGTATATCAAGGAAAAGTTCTTCACAATGTGGTATGTTCTGGAAAACCATACTTGTTCAAGAAGTTGCAGATCAAATGATCAGAGATGTGTGTAGAAGATGAAGTACAAAAATCATACCATGTCACTCAGCTCCAAGTGGGGACACTTCAGAGTACTCGTATTCGGCAAAATTTTCAAGCCGGATTTTTGGCCAAACACTATTCAAGATGATACGTTATTAAAGAGTTGTATTGATTCAAAGGCAGAAGTGTCACCAATAGAAATGAGATGCCAGGAACAAACACCATTGAGGTAGAATTATTCAATGTTTGGGGCATTAACTTCCTCGATTCCTTTCCCTGTGTCTTTTGGTCACAAGTACATCTTGGTAGTTGTGCTACTGTCTAGTGGTGAGCTGAGCGTTCCAACAAATGATCTAGGTTTAATAAGTTGCAGAACACGTGTTAATGTTGAACCCAAGCTATATCGCGATGAAGGTCCATTTTGTGAAAGTGGTTAATGTGCTAGAAAACATAGTGTAACACAAGGTATACAGTTACATCCGCAAATGAATGGGCAGCTGAACTGGCAAATAAGGATCAAGGAACTGAAGTAGTTTGCCGAACATATTGGTCCAAAAACGGATGATGTTTTATCAGCTTACAGGACATCATACAAGACACCCTTAGGATGTCCCCTACATGTTGGTCTTTGGGAAAGCTTGTCATCTGCCCTTCGACAACTTAACTTGAATCTTAAGCTTGCTAAAGAGAAACGGATGCTCCAACTCAATGAGCTATAGGAATTTTTGAACGTTCTCATACGAAATGCCAAACTACTCAGGAGACTTAAGAAATGGCATGACAAGCACATTCGAGTTCGAGAGTTTGACAGGTCAGGAAGTCTTTTTTTATTCTAGATTAAATTCTTTCCAAGTAACTAAATCCATTGGTCTGTCCATTTCATTCTCATGTTTCATACGAATTGTTGACTCAAGTAGGGATGTATTTCAAGTTAGTGCTGAGCGTCTGAACATTATTGGGGATAAGACTGAACGAATCCAATTTCGTTATTCTATAGATGTTTAAATTTTTTTTTCCTTTTTAATATGATTTGGGTATATTTTCGAGTTAGTATGTTTAAATCAATTCTATCTAGATTGGAACTTAGTGGGACCGCTTGTGAGCTTCAATTTTTCCTGGAATTGATTTCAATATATTTTTGAGAAATTATTCCCTAAATAGAAAATAATTTTTAGTTTTTCAAATAAAGAGGTCATGTTGACCTAAGTTTTAAATTGCAACTCAATTTCAAATTTTCATTAAGTCTAGGGACTTAATTGAATTATTTCAAAATTTGGCTCTCTTTTTCGTAAATAATAAAACTAGATGCTTTTTTTGTAAATATTTTTAAAAGGCTTCTAGAATAAATGTTTTTAATTCAAAAAGATAATTATTAATATATAATTATATCTATTATAACATATATTAATTATTATCAACTTTATATAGAGTTAGGATTAGTGTTAATTTCATCATTTTTTATTTGATAAGTTTTTAATAATAATAAGATGATAATCTTTAATATATAATTATATCTATTATAATTTATATATTAATTTTTATCATTTAGCATAGAATTAAGATTAGTTTTAATCATATCTCATTTTTGTTTAAATAAATTAATAGCATTAATAATTTATATGCATATATTTAATTATTAATTGTTGCTAACTCGGATTAAATTAGAACTTAGAGTTTTTAATTATTAAATTTCTCTAAGAATTCTACTTTAAGTCCTATTTCATTCATTATAAATACTACCTTCTCAATTCATTCATCACTAAAATCCCAAGCACCAAAACCCTTAAAGTGTCGCAAGCCCCTACCCTAGCAGCCATTCGGCCAGCAAGCACCCAGCAGCCCAGCTCTATCGCACACACTGGCACACCTACCCCATCGCGTGCTACATTACGCGCCTTGTCCTGCTCCAGCACCTCGCATGACCAGCTCCAGTACTCACTATGCTCGCACTTGGCGCTGCATCTGGTCCAACTCCACGTGCGTGCGCCTAGCTGTTGCCCTCAGCTTTGCGGCCTGTTACCCCTACAGCTCATTACGCCAGCAGTCCCACTTCGTGCGCCTACTTGACGAGTCTGCTTGCTGTCTGGCACTTGTGCGGCACACACCTACACCAAGACCCTTAGCTGAAATCTTCCAACCCACCTTAAATTGACCTATTTTCTTTATTAATTATTTTTAGGAGTTCTGAGTTTTATAAAAAAGATGGTAGGCAATTTTTTTCTCCCAAATTTTAATTTGATTCAATTATTTAATTTTTTACTTTACTGAATTATTAATAATTTTGTGAATTAAATTTTTGAGAAAATAAATTTTCCTATCTTTTGTTCAAGTTATAGTGCCTCGCAAGAGAACTTGTGCTTGTGCTCAATTGATGAAACACAAAACAAATTCCATTGTGAAGAAGCCAAGCAAGATACAAGAGTATCTTCAAAAATCAAGAGATGCATCCAGAGAAAGGTTTCACTTTGAAAGAGAGAAACTACAAACTTTATGGCACGTACTCGTCAAGTTGCTGAAGCCCTCAATTGGGAATTATTTTGTGAAAGGAGGCCTAGTATGGATGAGGAACTAGTTCATGAATTCCACACGAATATAACCTCAAGCGATTTGACAGAAGTTCCAGTTTGCAGAATCAAGGTACCAATAAGTTCAAATGCTATTAATGAGTTCTTTGAATTACCTAATTTCAAAATGATGAATATTCTTCTTTGATGAGCAACATCAGCTTGAAAATTTGCAAGAATTCTTGAGAAACTTACAGTTCCAGGTTCTAAGTGGACTGTGTCAAAGCAAACAATCCATACTTGTCGAAGAGAATCTTTGACACACTAGCAAAGGTATGGTTCTATTTCATCCGTACCAGCCTTATGCCTAGTTCGCATGGGACTACAATCTCATTAGAGCGAATAGTCTTATTATATTCAATTTTAACTGGAAAGACCATTGTTGTGGGAAAAATCATCTTACGAGAGATGAGGAATTGTACCACTAGATGTTCTGGCCCCGCTTACTTCCCCTTTACGATAACAATTTTGTGCTTAAAAGCTGAGATTCTTGCAAACGTAAAGAAGATAGGGTATAGTCAGGGCACAATCACAGATTGGGACCTTTACCGAGTAGCTGGAGATTTTGTTCTACAGCAGTGAGTTGAGAAAGTGAGGATCCGATGAAGAGGAGAAGATCCCACAAAGATCGAGCTAATACAATCGGCTGAAGTCCCTGATAAGGTGGAACCAATAGAACTAGAAATTGAGCCGATGACGAAACTTCAATATTTAGAGCTCAACCGACTAGCCCAGATCTTCGAGATGAACTGTCAAGTTGATGGACATAATGCAGCATATGCAATGGCAGCAACAAGCTTACTAGAGATACTCAAAAATAAAGGATGACTCGATGAGAAGTGCTCTTAAGAAATTTACAAAGACCCATTTATTTTGGTGCCTGAATTTCCAAATTTTATATTTGAACCATGGAGTCCATTATCAAGAGGAGCGAAGCATTCATGCATAGGCGATAGTGATGGAGCAAAGATGAGTCAAATTTGGAAGGGTCTGCAAATTAATAAAGGGGGGATCTTAACTTATTTTATTTCTATTCTTAGGTCATTTTAGGATTAAGGTAATAAGGATTTTTTTATTTTAAATTAAAGAGGAAAATCAGTAATAAATTTGAGCAAGTCACGAAGTATAAAGTGTGGCAATGGGTATATACATGTCTAGGATTGGGTTTAGAAAAGAGCTTGGTACTTAAGTAGTCAAATTGACTCACCTCCTCTTTTCTAGAATCCTACCTGGTGTATAGTATCTATTCACTTTAAACAATGAGGACGTTGTTTATTTTAAGTTTGGGAGACCGAAAATTTGAATTATTTCCACTCAAAATAATTTTTCTGTTAATTATGATTAGGATATATTTTGTTCAATAATTTGAAATTTTGTTAAGTATGCTAAACTTTAGTATAAATAAAGTTTATTATTTCAATGAATTGTTATGTTAGTTTAATAATGATATAAATGTATTTAATAAACCATGCAAATCACACCATAAATTTTAGTTCCTTACGAAAGTTAGGCATGCATGAAAGTTTAAGTCTTTATAATTGACTTAGTAGTTTCTTGAGGCAAAATCCTAGGAAGCATGAAATGTGGAAATGATTTAGGAAAATTTTGTTTGGACCATTTGAGCCTTTCAAGCCAACCATGATGAAATTTTATCCTTTGAAACCCAATTTTGAGACTATATGGCCTAATTTTATTTGAACCCTTGCAAATTTAGCCATCACTTCTCTCTTAACTATTTCAAAATTGTCCCAAACACTAGATTCGGTACTATTCCAAGTATTCATTGAAAATAAGTTTGGGGAGTTGAAAAGAAGCATGAAATGCTCTTAAAATTATGGTACATTTAGGAAATGCTCGTGTAGATTGAAAAAAAGCATATGTACCTAAAAGAGAATGTACAAAAGAGTAGATGAAAGCAAAGACAATTGGTGTATTGAAGGTGATTATTTCGAAGGTCTGATACAAGCTGAGTCTATAGTTTAAAAGCCTAAATTATCTATCTTTTACCTACCCTTAAGCCTAGCCATGTAATAACCTTGTCAAAGACATATTGATTCAAAAGTTCCAATGCTACCTATATTAGTGGAGAGAAATTGCTACATACAATATATGAAGACATAAGTTAAATTTAATGATTGAGCTTATCTGAATAAGGGAATAAAATTACATACGTAAGGTTAACATGACTTTATTAGGAAGCATTTAGTCTAATTTCTGCTATCAGAATATTGGTACGTGATATCGCGACAGGTTTTAAAAATTATAATTAATCATCTGAAACTAACTATTATCACGATGAAGAAAGTGTACCTATCGAACAGTAGTATAGCTTAGCAAGACTGGATTGTCGAACCCAAAGAACCAAGAGTACTAGTATTACTTTCTTTTATTATCTAGCTAAAAATAAAGGATTTTTTATCTAAACTAATTAACTAAACTAAGAATGCATAGAGAGAAATTGGAGAAAAGCTTTTGGGAAAATTTGATTGGTTAAGACAATACCCAAGGAAAAATCCACCTAAACTTCACTTGTTATTTGAATCTGAATCTGACGATTTATTCATTTGACTTGATCCGTAGAAATCCCTAAGTTATATTATTATCTCTCTCGAGATTAATAACGTCTAACCCTAGGTTGATTTAATGAAATCCCTTTCTAATTAACGCCCTAGTGTTGCATTAACTCAATCTATGGATCCCCTTATTAGGTTTCACCCTAATCTGGCAAAATCTTATCACCCTATCTCTAGGCGTGCAATCAACTCCACTTAATTAAGATAAATTTACTCTTAGACAGGGTATTTTCCTCCTCTGAATAAGAGCATTAACTTGAATCATATCCTGGAATATTAAAAAAGAATTAAGACCACATAATTAAGAACAAGTTAAATATTTATCATACAATTCAGATAATAGTAACAAGACCTGTCATAGGTTTCATTCCCCTTAGGTATTTAGGGGGTTTAGTTCATAATTATAAAAGAAACATCTCAGAAGAATAATGAATACAAACATAAAGAAAACCCAAACCCCTGAATGAAAATTGAAGGGAGATTTTCAGTCTTGATGATGAATCCGGCTTCTAAGGTAGACCAATCAGCTTCACTTGAGTAATTCCTTGCTTCCTACTCTGCGTGTCTATTCTAAGTGCCTCCTCCGGTGTTTACATAGGCTTTAGAATGCCTAAGAGCCTCAAAAGTGGCCTTTTCTGAATAGGGCTATACTTGGGCTCGGCAGGGACATGCCTTGTGTGACACACCTGTGTGCGATTACTCCAGCCTGTGTCAAGGCTCTTGAATAGGCACGGGCGTGTAGTCTACCCGTGTAAGTCATGCTTCGATCCTTCCAAATGGACATGGCCGTGTGACAAGCTCGTGTGAGGAAGTCCAGTCGTGTTGATTTCCCATGTGGGTCCATTTTCTCCGTTTTCAACCCGTTTCTCGGTCTTTTTACTCTTCCATGCTCATCTAAGTATAAAACATGAAATTAAAGGATTAGGAGCATCAAATTCACCAAATCTAAGGAGAAACCATCCATAAATGTGCTAAGCATGGGATAAAAATATGTAAAATTATGGTTTATCAAATACCCCACACTTAAGCGTTTGCTTGTCTCAAGCAAATCCTCAACTCACAATCAAAATAAATTCTTCTCAATTTATAATCCTATCAATAATATCTCAACATAATCCATATGTAATCATACATTGGAATTCAACTAAAAGTGCATCAAAAGTTTCAAACATTCCAAGTTGAGCATTTTATCATGAAAACATAGATGTCCCCCTCATCTAAGTAATCACCTTTGATCAAAATATCATAGAGTTTAACATCCTTACTAAAGATTCAGTGAAATCACTCGAGGTGTTTAAGGACATCAAATAAAGCACTCATTGGTCAATATGAAAAGTTATTACCATTGGCTTGCATAAAAATCAATCTCCACCACTATATATTGAGATGATACATCAATTAAAAAGGTCTTTAAAGGGTTATAATGTCGCTTTGGTTAGGGGGTGGTCACAACCTGAAGGAAAAGGTTAGAATTGAGATTGAATTGAAGAAATCACCTAAGTAGAAAATAACTAATTATTAATGAATACAAGTGAGCTTCTTCCCAAATATGGAATTAACACTCAAGCTCAAAAAACGACGAATTACTACTAATATGTGTGTAAAGATTTTTTTTAAGAACAAGTCAGATAACATAGAACTTAATTGTTGCAGTGAAGAATAAAACATAGCTAAGCAATTAGTTCAAATCAAATCTCGACAAAAAAAAAGGATCAAATTAGGGGATTTCAACAATAATAGGTTATGGGTTAATATTGAGGGTAAATCAATTGATGGTTTGTTAGGCTCAAAGGGGTTCACTAAGGGTTAATTATGAAGGTAGGCTTTTTTGGAGTGAGTGGGTTAAACCTAAGTGCCTTTATCATCTTGACATATCAAATCAAATGGTGTGGTCTTGACATACATAATCAAGCAAGTTTTAGAATAACAAATCAATACTGACACACTCATAATAAAAATGAGCATGAAAAAAATAAAATATGCTCTAAAGGCTCAAGATCTCACAAAAATTATGGCTTTTTGATGTTTAAACTTGTGAATTTCAACTCAAGATAATACCTAAACTTAGGGAAGCAACCTAAAAGTTTTTAATTCTTCAAAAATCAACTTATCATGCTTGATTCCCTAATGTCTTAAAGTTTAAACAATCAATACATAAATGCCTACGTTTTAATTCAAGATATATCAATAAAAATCATAAATTAATTAAAATTCATTCTAATAGTGATATGAGTGATTCACGTGAGAATAAGACAAAATTTAGGGATTTTTAATGATGATATAAAATACCCCCACACTTAAGATGTACATTGCCCTCAATGTATAATGATGCATATTTTGAAAATATAGATATATAATCTTAAGATAGGGAGAGAGGTGAAACTTCCTAAATATTGAATGAACTCCTTGAATTGCAATTATGGAGAATATTTGGCCAAGGCAATGATGAGAGTAGAGGAGGATACTCTAGTGGTGGTAGAGGTTCATTAGTCCATAAGTCCTGCGCCAAAGTATATATCTGGTAGTAGCTATGGTCTGGTCAAGCAGGACATGGCAGTCGTAGAGTACCTTTGCCAGTGGCGTTTTAGTTCTATTTGATGATGAGCTTTGGAGCTCTTTATGACTGTGATAAAATCAGGAACTCTTTAGAAATATAAGGAAGCATAATTACTCATAATAAATAGCAAAAATAAAAATTAAAAACTAAAATAAACTAATATAAAGAAATGAAATAAAAAGTACTTAAAGAAGATAAATAAAGATAAAAGTGAAAATAAAAATAATAAAAAAAGTTTTAAACATCGTCATCGTCGGATGGTTCGCGAGGTGGTGGTGGCGATGAGCTGGAAGGTGCTGACAAATCTGATGAAGAGTAGCATCAATGTGATCAAAATGCTGAAAACACTGTTGCTTAAATCGAGTAAGGCTCTCAGAGATGTCAGAGCATGAAGCCGCTGCATGAACTGGACGATGGATGGGTGGTGGCTGAGATGGTGGGTCCTCATGATGTGGAAGGACATCATCTGTAATGTCCTCTGGGTCCTCCTCCTCGGTGGACTGGATGAGGCAGTACTGAGGAGGGTGGGTGCCACATCGTTTCTCGATCATCCTCATATGTAGCATGCTCGAGATTCCCTGTAGGGACATCTTACCGATAAGAGTGAGGGAGGATGATTGTGCCACTGTGTTGAGGAGCCCAAAGTACCGAGCCAATTGAGTCATATAGGGCCCGATAGAGATGACTCATCTCCTATGTCGCTCCGTCTGATGGCAGATGGGGAGGGAAATGAAGTAGGCAAGGTCGAAGACGTGCCTGTTCTCCATGCTTCACAAGAAATAAGCGTCGTGAGTGTTGACGATGCTGGTGCTCTCTCCCCGTCCTGTCAGAGTGTGGGACAAGATGGCTTGTAGGTATCGCAGGGATGGGGCAAGGGCCGATGCCTTAAAGCAGCTAGGATCATAGGTGGCTGAGACAGGGACGAGGTCCTTCTAGCACTTTGAGAGAGAGTAATGGATGTGGTGATGGAGGGTGTTGAGTTCGTTGTCGTCCATGAACTCCTTCGTGTACAGCCCTAGTGCAATTCCAAACTCTGGTAAGCTCAACTAGTGCACTAGACCACCAAGGCAGAACTGGACCGTTCTAGGATCGTCGAAGTTTGTCATGACAACTTGAAGATGGAAGGTCGAGCAGAATTCCATCGTGAACTCGAGGTATGTCGGCTCGATGATCTCAAAGAATAGCCCCCACGATCCAGTCGTCAGAGGGCTCAGACCACGTCATCCATCTAAATTTGTTCGAGTGCGGCCCAGTCAATACAGCGGCCCACACCTAGGGTTCGGGCTCGTAATATCTGAAATAGTTCCTCCTGGGGTCCCAATGAGAACTAGAGGAAAGGGTGACGGATCTCAGCGACAGGACTCGAGAAGGATGTTGCTTATTTCCTTTTCTTCGAAGCGGGGACGACATTCTTCTTGCCACATGAAGTTGACATAGTATTCCTGCAATGACAAGTCAGAATAAAAATAAAATTACTCACAAAAAATAGCATGAAAAATATGTATGGTAAAATTAATAGAGATATTTCCTAGAAGTCAAGTACGAAAGAACAACTATGCTAAAAAAAAAACCCAATAAGATAAAGTGCGTCATTACTATGAAAAGGACTACGAGAGTAATGCTAATGGAAATATCTAGTGAATGAATGTATATGGGTAAGCATGAAATCTATGGAAACAAGAAAAATGGATGAATGCAGCAAAATGTATTGACTAACATTGCAAATTTCCATCATGATAACTATGACTATTTGCTCAAAATAAAACAAAATATCATGAAATAAGTAAAAGAATAAAGAAAATAGAGGGAAAAAATGAACAAATGCAAGAGGGGGGAGCTTTGGATCGTCAAAAGTGATGTTATGGTCGGCGCACGGTCATGACAGGTAGGGCGTGTGAAGTTGTAGCGGCTAGGGTTAGGGATTTTGGAGGAAGGGAATGATGAATAGTATGGGGTTAATATAGATTTTGGGGCACAAGGCCGTGGGGCACACCCGTGTGCCCTAATTTTTTCTCGTGTGTTTCACAATTTTTTTAAATTTGGGTGAGTTTGAGACTTGCACACACCCATGCTCTTTGGACGCGTTGTTGCCCACGGCCGTGTCGCACGACCATGTCCTGCTTCATTCGCTTCTCCCACTCTCGTGTTCCATTGCGCACGCCCATGTTGTTTTATCAGTCTTAAGCACGGGTGGTGGGCACGGGTGTGTCGTATGACAATGCTAAATTCTCAATTTCAACCACGGTTCCTAGACACGGGCGTGTCGCACGCCCGTGTTGGTTTGACAGACTCGCCCACAGCCACGTCGCACGGTCGTGGCCACTTATAGTATCCATTGCTAAGGAAAAATTTTGCCCTATTTTCACACGACCGTAATGCACGCCCGTGTCTCCTCTCGTGGTGTGGGCACGGCCCAAGGCATGCCCGTGTGCCCTGCCGTGTGGATTAGAGAACCTGTGTTTCAATGACTTAGTTAGTGATTAGATGTTAAAAGTAAAATTTTTAAAGAAGTTATCATCATTAGTGCTCAGGTTGCTCCCGAGAAGCATTTATTTATAGTCTAAGCTCGACTTATCTTTCTGGTGCATGGTCATAGTGGTGCGAGGAGTTTACACTCCTCGTCCCTGCTATCAATTTTATCAACATAAGGTTTAAGACGAGTACTATTTACCTTAAATGTACCGAATTTGGGATGAATTACCTCGACTGTACCATATGGGAAAATACTGAGTACCTTAAGAGAGATTGCTCCGTTAGGTTCAGAAGTGGCAATACGAGGGTCTGCTGCATCTAGTAGTACTTTGTCTCTTCCTTAAGTTGATTTGGTGTGACATTGAGATCGTCATAGCGTGGTTTTCGTTTATCGTGTGTCCTCAATTTATGTGTCCGCCATTCATCTAGTTCCTTGATTTGTAGCCTTCGTTCTTCATAGATAGGTTCTTTGTTGTTGCTTGAACATGGCTCATGTAGGTTCTTCGAAATTATTTCCTGCAAAGTAGGTTTCACCACATGATCAGTTTTAGTAAAATGATTTATACAACCATCTTCAAGTTTTGATATGTTACTCTTATTACGAGCTTGAAGGGTGATTGTTTCGTCTCCCACACAAAGTGTGAATTCACCTATGCCAACATCAATTATTGTTTTAGTAGTTGCTAAAAAGGGCCTCCCTAAAATTAAAGGAACGTTACTATCTTTCTCTATGTCTAGAACAACAAAATCAACTAGGAATATAAATTTGTCAATTTTAACGAGTACATCTTCAATAATCTCCCTAGGAAATCTAATTGTTTCATCGGCTAATTGAATACTCATTCTAGTTTGTTTGGGTTTCCCAAGACCTAGTTGCTTAAACATTTTGTAAGGCATAACATTGGTACTAGTTCCTAAATCGCCAAAGCATTATTACCATCTAGGCTACCAATTAAACAGAGAATCGTAAAACTCCCTGGATCTTTTAATTTGTTGGCCAGCTTATTCTGCAGTATGGCTGAGCAAACCGCATTTAGCTCTACATGTGATGCCTCATCCAACTTCTGCCTATTTGTTAAATGTTCCTTTAGGAATTTGACTGCGTTTGGCATCTGCGAAAGAGCTTCAATAAACGGTAAGTTAATATGTAACTTCTTTAATAATTTAAGGAATTTACTGAATTATTCGTCTGTGCAGTCTTTCCTTATCGCGTTAGGATACGACACACGAGGTTTGTACTCTTTACTTACTAGTTTCTGGTTATTCTGGTCCACCTCACCTTTTCCTTTACTTACCATAATTTTTTGCCTCGGTTCTGGTTCTGCTGCAACTAACCTTTCCTCATCTTGAATGGTAATTGCATTGAGTTGCTCCCTTGGGTTAGATTCAATGTTACTCGGCAAGCTACCTTGTGGTCGTTCAGATATCAATTTAGCGAGCTGACCTATCTGAGTTTTTGGCCCTTGAATCGATGCTTGTTGATTCTTAAGTGCTATCTCAGTATTCTAAAAACGAGTTTCTAACACCGAGATGAATTTTGTTAGCATCTCCTCAAAGTTTGGCTTTTTCTCTTGTTGGTAGGGTGGTTGTTGGAAGCGTGGAGGTGGTGGTCTCTGATTCCCTTGGCCTCCCCATGAGAAATTTGGGTGCTTCCTCCAACCTGCTTGTAAGTATTACTATAAGGATTATTCTAAGATCGAGGATTATTACCCATGTACTTTAACTACTCGTTCTCCATGTTGGATCCACCTCCACTTGCTTCGCACTGCATTACTGGATAAACCTGTGAAAAACCAAGAAAATCGTCAATTTTTCTATTCAAAAGTTCTACCTGATTAGAGAACATGGTGACCGATCGACGTTAAAAATGCCAGCTGTTTTCGTTGCCTTTTTCCTCATGACTTGCCACTGATAATTATTCAGTGACATCTCTTCTATATATTCATAAGCATCCTTAGGTGTCTTATTATTTATAGTTCCACCAGCGGCTGCGTCGATCATCTGTCTAGTCGAAGGATTCAGGCCATTGTGAAACGTTTGAACCTGTAGCCAGGGCTGTAACCCATGGTGAGGGCACCTTCTCAACATATCCTTGTATCTCTCCCATGCATCGTAGAGTGTTTCTAAATCCATCTGCACAAAAGAGGAGATATCATTATGTAATTTGGCTGTTTTAGCTGGCGGAAAATATTTTAATAAAAACTTTTCGGTCATTTATTCCCAAGTAGTGATTGACCCTAGTCGTAACGAGTTCAACAATTGTTTAGTCTTATTCCTCAACAAAAAGGGAAACAACCGAAGGCGAATGGCATCATCAGAAATGCCTTTGATTTTAAAAGTGTCGTAAAACTATAAGAGATTTACCAAGTGAGTGTTGGGACCCTCGTCCAATAAACCATCAAACTGAAAAAACTGTTGGATCATTTGAATGGTGTTAGGTTTCAATTCAAAATTATTTGCAGCAACAGCAGACCTAACTATGCTCGATTCAGTTCCTGTTAAAGAAGGTTTAGCATAATCATACGTAGTACGTGGAGTAGGATTCTAATTAGCAGCAATTGCAGTTTCTACGAACTGTGTAATCGATCTCACTATCAAACAGTAATGGTCCTGACGGGTTTCTTCTAGTCATACACTATAAAAACCTGCCAGGAACGAATAAAAGAAAAAATTAGAAAAGAAAATAAAAATTTAAATTGAAAATAAAATAGAATGGCTAACGTAATAAAAATCGAGTGTTCCTAATATCCTAGATCCCCGGCAATGGCGCCAAAAACTTGGTACGTTATATTCACGACAGGTTTTAAAAACTTATAATTAATCATTCTTGAAACTAACTATTTTCACGATGAAGGCAAGGGTACCTATCGAACAGTAGTATAGCTTTAGCAAGACCAGATTGTTGAACCCAAAGGAACCAAGAGTACTAGTAATTACTTTCTTTTTATTATCTAGCGTAAAAATAAAGGGTTTTGTTTATCTAAACTAATTAACTAAACTAAGAATGCACAGAGAGAAATTGGGGAAAAGCTTTTGGGAAAATTTGATTGATTAAGACAATACCCAAGGAAAAATCCACCTAGACTTCACTTGTTATTTGAATCTGAATCAGACAATTTATTCATTTGACTAGATCCGTAGAATCCCTAAGTTATATTATTATATCTCTCGAGACTAATAACATCTGACCCTAGGTTGATTTAATTGAAATATCTTTCTAATTAACGCCTTGTGTTGCATTAACTCGATCTATGGATCCCCTTATTAGGCTTCACCCTAATCCGGCAAAATCTTATTACCCTATCTCTAGGCGTGCAATCAACTCCGCTTAATTATGACAAATTTACTCTTAGATAAGGTATTTTCCTCCTCTGAATAAGAGCATTAACTTGAATCAATATCTTGGAATATTAAAACAAGAATTAAAAACACATAATTAAGAACAAGTCAAATATTTATCATACAATTCTGATAATAGTAACAAGATCTGTCTTAGGTTTTATTCCCCTTAGGTATTTAGGGGGTTTAGTTCATAATTATAAAAGAAAACATCTCAGAAGAATAATGATTACAAAACATAAAGAAAACCTAAAACCCCTGAATGGAAATTGAAGGGAGATCTTTAGTCTTGACAATGAATCCAGCTTCTAAGATGGACCAATCGGCTTCCCTTGAATAATTCCTTGCTTCCTACTCCGCGTGTCTGTTCTAAGTGCCTCCTCCGGTGTTTAAATAGGCTTTAGAATGCCTAAGAGCCCTCAAAAGTGGCCTTTTCCAAATAGGGCTATACTTGGGCTCGATAGGGACACGCCCCGTATGACACGCTCGTGTCTGATTACTCCAGCCCGTGGTCAAGGCTGTTGAATAGGCACGGGCATGTAGTCTGCCCGTGTAAGTCGTGCTTCGATCTTGCCAAATGGACACGACCGTGTGACACGCCCGTATGAGGAAATCTAGGCCGTGTTGATTTCCCATGTGGGTCTATTTTCTCTGTTTTCGTCTTGTTTCTCGCTCTTTTTACTCTCCTATGCTCACCTAAGTATAAAACATGAAATTAAAGGATTAGGATCATCGAATTCACCAAATCTAAGGAGAAACCATCCATAAATGTGCTAAGCATGGGATAAAAATATGTATAAATTACAGTTGATCAACAGTTGTTGAGATTAATTTGAACAATATGTATACATAAGTAGCATAACTATCAAATTTCTTGTCTTTTAGCATAAGTATATTAAATTCATAATTTTGGGAAAAATGTTGTTCTGAAGGAGTTTCTCAAAGATGTTTCCGAGAAATTCTTTTCACAATTTGTGCATTACTCGGGATGAGCAATGGATTAAGTTTGAGGGTGTGGAAACACGAAAATTTACACATTTTTACATACCCTTTTTAGCTTAAAATCATACCGTTTCAATTAAATTCTTGTCGAAAAATAATTAAATTATACTTATAATATGAACATGATGAATTTTAGTTAATTTTATAATTAATTTTGAGTAATTTTGGTTATTTTCGACAGAATTGCGCAAAGGGTAAAAAATGGCTCGGTAGACACTACTTGAAGCACAAAACCAAGAAGCAATTTGAAGTATCAAGGAGAATTAATTTCCAGCCTAAGATGGTCCAATTATGTGTATTAATTCATAATATAATTAATTTTAATTTATACCCAATTTAATTTGGGCTAAATAAATTAATATTAATTAATTATGGAAAAAATGGTCTAGTTGAACCGAACCTATTGAAGTGCACAGGCCAAAGATTGGGCAGCCCAAAACCGGCCATATGTTGACCCAAATCAGCTTATTAGCTGATTAATTAAGCTTGCAAAGAAGGCCTTGAATTCTTGTTAAAGTTGCATTCAAACCCCTCCACAATTGGTGGATTTTTGGATTTGCCCCACACCATTTTGAGCAAAGTTGAAAGCATCAACTTTGCCACATAAAGGAGTGGCTCTTTAGCTACTATTTTTAGCAAATTTCAGCTGCCACACTCAGCTATAAAAGCCCCCCTTGGCTGATCATTCAAAGCATCTCATTCATTCCTCATTCATTTCGCAACACTTTTCTCCTCCCTCATTCTTTTTCTCTTATTTTTCCATTTCAATTCCCTTGCTCTTGTGCCAATTTCTTCCCTTGGAAATGGGGTGTTATTCAACCATTTTAGAGTAACAATTGTGTGACAGCCCTAAATTGACCCTAGTCAGAAAGTGGTTTCGGGACCACGAAACCGAGTCTTATAAATAATTAAAGGTTATATTCTGTGTTTATGATGTGCGTAAAAGCTTGTGTGATAGTTCCATACTTTAATTTGGTCAGTGTATGTGAAATTTATTAGTAGGGACTTATGTGAGACAATTTAGAAATATGCTAGGCAAGTGTTAAAGTGGCCTATTAATATATGTGGGAAAGTGCTTGTCCTTGCATGTCAAATTAGCAAAATTAAAGCATAGTGGCCGGCCATGCTATGGGTGGAAACATGTCACAAACATGTTATGTTAGTGATGTATGTTAGGAAAAATAAAATAAGGGGCATGGTAATAAAATAATGAAAGGGAATATGATGAAAACAAAGAAAAAAAAAGTGTCCATCCTTTTTCATTTCTTTTGGCCGAAAGTTCTAAGGGAGAAGGAAGGAGCTCTTGCTTCATGTTCGGCTTGGAAGAGGATTAGGAAGAGGTTCGGCCGTACTTGTATCTAGGTTAAGGTAAGTTTGATGTTGTGCCATGAGATTCATGCATGTTTTTAGTTGTTAGCTTGAGTTCTAACTAGCCCATGGTTTAAATCTTTGCTATGTGAGGGAGATGATACTCGGCCATGGGTGTTGTCTTCTTGGTGGATGTTTGATGTTGTGTTGGTGAGGTATGAAGATGATAGAGTGTGTGTAAGAATTTGAAAAAGGTAGGTTTTAGCAACTTCATGAAGCAATCGGCCTTGGTATATCCATAAGTATGATTTATGCTTGTTATGTTACTCATGGTTAAAATGATTCGGCTATGCTTCATGTAAAAATAAAATATACATGTGAATTCGGATATATGTTTATATTTGGTTAATGATTTATCCTTGTGAAGTATAAATTTGGAACATGATTTGAGTTGGAAGTTATTATAATGTATTTGTGCATTCGGGTATATGATGAAAATATATGAAATGGTTATAATCAACCTTATGATTCGGCTCTTGCACATATATATATATGTTTGCACATGATGTATTGGTATGCCATTTATGGGTGGTATTAAGTATATAATTGGCCTCAACATATACATGCATACTCGGCCACATGAGAAGATTAGTGTTGCATGTATTCGGTTAGAGGCAAGCATATTGATGCCTTTATCTTGGTTTAGACAATCGGGTAAAAGGGAGTGTGGGTTAATATGTTGAGTTGATGCATGATTTCACATGTATGTGACTTTAATGTCTAATGTATATATATGGGCTGAGTACCTTGAGTTCCTCTTTTCGATGCTCAAATGATTAAATCAATTTATTTGTTAAATTAAGCTCAAGAGAAAAGGGGAACTAAATCTGATAAAGGGAAGGAAAAAGTGGTCAAATAGCCATCGAAATCGTTCGACAACATCCGAGGTAAGTTTTCGAGTAACGAGACTTAGTTACCGATTTGATTAAGTCATGATGTATGAGCATAACAAATATGCGGTGATATGATGATTCTACTTGAATCATATGTTGAGTTAATTAGTCTATACGTATGACGGGTAGCCGTATGTGCATAGAGATAGTGTCATAAAGCAAATTAAACCATGCTGTTTGTATGTGGCTAGTGAGCCGAAAATGGGATCGCTTAATACGTGACGTGTGTTTGAACTCCAATTATGAAAATGAAATATAGATGTGTCATGATTTATTGATATGTGTATGAATATTTGGATGATAACCGGGCTAAGTCCCGAAGGCATCTGCGCTAGTGACTAGTTCCGGGCAAGTCCCGAAGGCATTTGTGCGAGTTACTAAATCCGAGCTAAGTCCCGAAGGCATTTGTGCGAGCTACTAAATTCGGGCTAAGTCCCGAAGGCATTTGTGTGAGTTACTAAATCCGGGCTAAGTCCCGAAGGCATTTGTGTAAGTTACTAAATCCGGGCTAAGTCCCGAAGGCAATTGTGCGAGTTACTCTAACCGGGCTATGTCCCGAACGCATTTGAGCGAGTAGCTATATCCGGTTAAATTCTGAAGGTACGTGATTTGGGAATGAGCGATCTGCTGTAGTAATTTCAATTAATACGCTCATAAAAACTCAACAACGAGGTATGTGTTGTACATGCATTGGATTAATTGATTCCTCTTAAATAGTATTCGCTCAGTCGATTAAGGAGCTTCCGGTTTTGGTTAAGTTGATCCCTTATGTATGAATATAAGGGTTGAAAATGTGAAGTAGGACTGATTTTTGAGAATATATGTGTATATGAAATTATCCGTTTAGTTATATGAATGCTATACTTCAGTTGAGCCTAATTCCATTGCTCAAAACTTACTAAGCATTAAATGCTTACTCCGTTCTTTGAATCTCTGTTTTATAGATTTTGGTTCGTCAGCTATCGGACTCGGGATTATTGAAGTCGAAGTCTCCCACACTATCAAAGCCCCTTTTGGTACACTTTTGGTTGAACTTTGAAATGGCATGTATAGGACTACCCTTTTTGTTGTTGGTCATGGACCCTTTGGTTTTGTATAAATTTGGATAGCCATGCGAAAATGGCTTATATACACTTTGAGCTTAATATTATAATCGTCTTGTATGATGTTCATTAAGAGGTATGGAAATGTTTGGGAACGATTAGCCATTGGAATGGTTAATCATGATCATATTTTGTGCTATATATGCAAAAGGGCTAGTTGAATCATGAAAACTATGTAATAGGTAAAGTCTACCTTAAAAATAGATGCTGATAGCAGCAGTGACGTGAATGTGAAAAATCACTAAAAGTAGTAGAAATGGAATTAAATAGTGAATAAATTATGTAATCGAACCTTGATGAATCTATTTTCATAGGAAAGTAACGAAACGATCATTTAAACAGTATGTTAAGAGATATTTAAGTTTTCGTGAGACAGGGCCAGAACGGTTTCTGGATTCCCTGTTCCGACTTTGGAAATTCATTATAAAATAACCAAAGATAATTAGAAGTCATTCCATATATTTATAGATTCCTTTTCGAGTCTAGTTTCTATAGAAACAAACGGCATCAGTATTGAAGCCCTGTACAGGGAGATATGCAAGTCGTAATGCGCAAAGGTCAGTGTAGTCGAACCCTGAAACAGGGGGGAATTTAACTAATAAACTGTACTAATTGGCTCGACCAAAAATTCTAGAAAACAATTTGTGGATGGATATATGAGTCTAGTTTCATGGAAAAATTACGAAACTGATTTTCGAGTTTTGGAACTCAAGATATGATTTTTAAGGTGACAGTGACGCAGTTAGTCAGCTGTCTGGAAATTTTTAAAATGGACTGTGAAAATAAGTGAATTAAGTCTGTTAACCCCTCGTGTCCGACTCCGGCAACGGTCTCGGGTACGGGGTGTTACAAATTGAGTGTTCATCGAAGCCTTGATTGGCGAGGAAACAAGAAGGAAGAACAGAGCAACCAAGTTAAGCCTTGGAAAACCACCTGATTTGATTCTTGTTCCCTATCTCTTTAATTTTTGTTGTTATGATGAACATATCTATGAGTATTCATGTTGTTGGAATGGTTAATTTAATTAGCTTAGCTTGAATTTAATTCTTGCTGGGTTGATTGCATTTCGTCTTCTTAAATTGTTAAAATTGTGTTTATGTTGTTATAGGCCTCAGTAAAATGCTTGATTAAGTAAAATCATGCCTAGATTATTGTTGTGTTACGACTGTGAGGTAACTAATGAATTAATTATTTAAATGGATTGAAATTGTAATTAATTGACATAGTACTTGATCAGTGCATGTTTATTCTTCTAAGGTGGCTGAAGGTTAAATTAGTAACGTATCTGGCGATCTTATTGCCTTGCATAACTTGCAAGATTATTGTGATTAAACTGTTTCAAGGTAGGGATACCTTGTTACCTCACATAGTCTTTTATATGCTTGTTAGATTTAATTAATCGTTTGAATTGACATAGGGATATGCAAGAGATTAGTTCAATTTAATGAGTATGTATGTGCAATAACATGTTAGCTTACTGGAATCTGTTTAGTTGGTTGAATTGACATAGGGATATGTCAAGAGATGAATGGATTTTGGTATATAAGTATGTTCATAAGTTAGCAAATTACCGGGTTGCCGTGATTTTATTCGTAACAATATAAACATAAACTTAATAATTCTAAGAAGAGAAGTGTAATTAATCCAACATAATTATATCATCTTGATTAAATCTTATTTTGAAATCGTGCATTAGAACTTTCTTTTACTTCATTTTTTATTTTTTTATTTTAATTTTCTTAAGTTTTTAGTCACCCTCTTGAAACAAAATATTTTTCTTCACCAAAGTATTTTAAATTGCATTAATAAATAATCCTGTTCACAGTCCTTGTGGGTACGATAACTCGACATTTATTTGTCACTTTATTACTTGTTGCAATTGTGTACAATTGCACATTTTCGTCGTTCCAGGCACACGGGCATTTGGTCGGCCGTGTGCCCATGTCAGTAGCCTCCCTAGTTTTTACACAGTCTGGCACACGAGCGTGTCTTGTGGCCGTGTGGATAAGTCAGTATGTATGCCCTATTTTTCCACAGCTTAGACACACGGTCGTGTCTAAGGCCATGTGAGGTACACGACTTGTTCACATGAGCGTGTGACCTTTTAAAAGGTGAAAAATTTTCTAAGTTTTCAAAACTTCTATATGTTATCAGATTGGTCCCAAATGCATGAGTTAGGCTTTGTATGCTCGATTTAAGTTCTTATTAAATGTGAATGAATGACATTTACTGAAATGATATGATTATTTGTTAATAATTGTTCTGAATGTTATTATAAGTCTGGTAATGCCTCTTAACCTATTTCGGCGACGGTTACAGGTTAGGGGTGTTACACTTGCCATCATAGCTGCTAAGTGATGATGAAGATGATAGAGATAAAGCTGCATTGGAAGCCGAATTGAAGGGATTCACTTCACAACCCCATCTTAAGTCTTTGAATTTGGAATCTTGTGAGTATAAGTAGTTGACAGCCTCATCTGAAGAACTGCCAAAGTTAGAGTTAAAGGTACTACCTTCTCACCATAAATATATTTTCTAGGTAATTTTTCTACTTTATTTGTGATTATTTAAAGTAATTTAACTAAGAATAAAGAGCAGAAGCTAATTAATGGCTTGAAGAAATTTAAGAAGGAAATCTGTTGGACGATAGCTGATATTAGAGGTATTAGCCCATCTTTTTGCATACATAAAATCATTTTGGAAGTTGGTGAAAAAGGCACTATTGATGGTCAAAGAAGGTTAAACCCTTTCATAAAAAAGGTGGTCTAGAAGGAGATCATCAAGTGGCTAGATGCGATAATCATTGACCCCATCTCAGATAGATATTGGGTGAGTCTAGTCCAATGTGTGCCAAAGAAGGGTGGCATCATAGTTGTAAATAATGAAAATAATGAGTTGATTCCAACCAGAATAGTTACAGGTTGGAGGATTTGTATTGATTACCGTAATTTGAATAAGGCAACTCAAAAAGATCATTTCCCATTTCCATTTTGGATCAAATGCTAGACAAACTTGCAGGGCATGATTACTATTATTTCCTCGATGGTTATTCAAGATATAATAAAATCCTTGTAACCCTAGAAAATTAGCATACCCTTCACATGTCCATACAGTATGTTTGTTTTCAAGCATAAGGTTTTTCATTTATGTAATGCATCTGCAACTTTTTAGCAGTGTATGATGGCTATATTCACTCACATGGTTGAATTTTTTTTTCAAAATGTTTATGGATGAGGTTTTTTTCTGTTTGGAGACTCTTATGATAACTATTTATATAATTTGGCCTAAGTGCTCAAATGATGCGAAAAGATGAACCTCGTTCTCAACTGGAAGAAATGTCATTTCATGGTGAAAGAATGCATTATTTTGGGACACAAAATTATAAGACAAAGAATAGAAGTACACAAGGTAAAGATAGATGTTATTAGAAACTCCTATCTCTAATGTTTGTGAAGGGCATTAGTAGTTTTCTAGGACATGCTGGGTTTTACAAGACATTCATTAAGGATTTCTCCAAAATCTTTGAACCTCTTTGTAAACTGATGGAGAAAGATTCAGTATTCAATTTTGATGGTGATTGTTTAACAACTTTTGAAGAGTTGAAGAAAAGATTAATTTCAGTACCAATCATCATTACCCTAGATTGGAGTTCACTATTTTAACTGATGTGTGATGCGAACAGCTATACGGTAGGAGCTGTGTTAAGACAACGAAGGAATAATATTTTTCATCCCACCTATTATGTTAGTAGAACCTTGATAGGAGCACAATCAAATTATACGATAATAGAAAGAGCTACTTGTTGTTGTTATTGCTTTTTACAAATTTGATTCATATCTTATAAACACAAAACTGACGGTTTCTACTGATCACACGACCATTAAATATATAATGTCAAAGAAAGATGCAAAATCACAATTGATTCGTTGGATTTTGTTACTCCAAAAGTTTGATTTGGTGATACAGAAGAGGAAGGGAGTAGAGAATCAAGTGGCAGGCCATTTGTCCAAATTGGAGCAAAAAGACGAAACCCACTCCTCTGTTCCTATTAATGAGTATTTTTAAGACTAACACATTTTTGAGGTAAGTCATGTCCACAAAGCTCCATAGTTTGTAGATTATGCTAACTTTTTAGCTAGTGGTTTAATGCCACCCAATTTGACATATCAATAAAGGAGGAAATTCCTTCATGGTGTTAGATATTATTTTGGGAAGGAACCATTTTTGTTTAAGCAATATGCAGATCAGATGTTTAAAAGATGTGTAGTCGAGAGAAAAGTAGTCGATATTTTGTACCATTTCCATTCATCCCCTAGTTGGGGACATTTTTTACGATCATGAACTGCACCCAAAGTATTACATGTCATTTCTTTTGGCCAAACTTGTTTAAATATGCATATGCCTACATGAAGTAATGTGATCGATGCCAAAGATTCAAAAATGTAACCAGAAGGAATGAGATGCCACTAACCAACATTCTCAAGGTAGAGTTATTTGACATTTGCGGTATTGATTTTCTTAGTCCTTTTCCTTCTTCTTATGGTAAGAGGTACATCTTGGTAGCAATTAATTATGTGTCCAAATAGGTAGAAGCTGAGGCATACCCGACTAATGATGCCAAGGTGGGGATGCTGTTTCTTCAAAAACACATATTTACAAGATTTGGGACTCCCAGAGCTATAATCAACGATGAAGGTTCCTATTTTGTGAATATAAAATGGTTCTCGTGTAACACCCCTAACTCGTATCTATCGTTGGAGTAGGGTTACAAGGTATTACAGATCAATACACAACATAAAACATACATTTATCATCCATAAGGCATTCATCCTCATAAATCATTCATCACAATTACATTGTCCCTTATAAGGGACTACGAAGCCTTAAACATGCTTTAGAAGTGGTTTGGGACTAAACCGATATCATACAAAAATTTTGGAAACTTAGTAAAATTTGCACATTCTTAGAGGTCACATGCCCGAGTAAACAGGTCGTGTGCGTCACGTAGCTTCAGACACGCCCGTGTCTCAGGCTGTGTGGAAATAGGGCATAAATTCTTACTTGAGTCACACGGCCAACCACATGCCTGTGTGTCCAGCCCGTGTGCCCTTCGAAGTGGCCACACACGCCCGTGTCCCAAACTGTGTACTAGGCTATACCAAAACTGTAGGGTATACTGAGTTACGCAACACGGCCAAGTCAAACGCCCGTGTGCTAAGCCATGTGCCAATTAACGGGGTATACTGACTTGTTCCACACAGCCAGTCACACGCCCATGTGTAAAATCGTACAAAATTCATACGAGTATTGAAAAGGGGAAATATTTGATGAACTCGATTAAGACATTAAATATATGTTTAATTAGAAAGGTTTGTGAATTTGAATGAGATTAGCCATGTTAAGCATATTTGAATTGATATGTAAATGTTCATGTGATGACTTTATTTGTATATGGCTTACTAAGATTTTAAAGCTTACTTTGTGTGTTCTTTCCCTGTTTTACAGATTATCGAAGCTAGCTCAGACTTCGGGATCATCGAGAAACATGATCACACTATCGATCATCTCGTTGGTACTTTTGAAGCTTTGTATATATGGTATATGGCATGTATAGGCTAGTGTCATCTTGGTATGTTTTGAGTTATGATTATAGTCATGAGTTTTGGCTTGTAAATGTTGGAATATGACCATTTAAGTTGGCTTGAATTATGTGTTTGATAAGTGATATATATGATGTATATAATGTCCTCAATGTTGGCTTGTTTGGAATGGTTGTATGTGTAACGCCCCAAATCTTTAGTAATTACTTTTGTATGGTTGTGACATAACTTTGTATCTATTTCAGTGGTTAAGCATTCTGGGAAGTGTCTGAGAAGTCTTGGGTTCAAGCCCTGGCTTGTGCAAAAGTTTTGTTTTTTATATGAATAAGCCCTGTTTCTAGTCAGTAGGTTCTTAAATAAATGTGAGCGTCGTATGACAGAAAGGGCCTGCTGGTCTAGGGATAAGTAGCGTGGCATTGTTACTAGAGGTCTTGAGTTCGAGTCTTGTTGTAACATCCTGAATGAGGGCCTAATCAGAATAGTGGTTTCAGGACCATAAATCTGACATTAAAATAATTATTTCATGAGCATTATGAGGTCTAGGATATGAAAATGAGCATGTGTTAAAGTTTCATGAAGAAATTCTATGTGTAAGGTGTCCTATTGGAGATTAGAGACCAAATTGAATAAATTGCAAAACTTGGATTCTAGAAGTAATTTGTATGAAATTGCTTTGGAATGTTCATTAGGGGTCCTTAAAGAGTAATTTTCCCAATTTCTAAGTTTTTGGACAAAAATGGGCATGCATGGAAAATTTTGGAAGTTTAGTAATGAAGGGCATTTTGGTCATTTGGTTAATTAAAGAATAAAAAGGGAAAAATCAAGCTATAAATCAGCTCATTTTCTTCTCCATGTTGCTGAAATTCCAAGGGTTTCCATAGTTAGGGTTTTCAACATTTTCAAGTACAATAGTAAGTGCTCCCTAGCCCCGTTTTTAACATTCTTCGTATTTTTGAAATCCTCCTAACATGCTCTCTCTATTTCTATCCATATTTCAAGCTAGGGTTCAGGTTCAAAAATTTACCCATGCATGATATGTTTGTGTTTTGATGATTTATGGAGGGACATGAGAGTTTAAAGGATGGTAAACAACTTTTATTATGTGGTTTTTTATGGAAATGGCTTAAAGGACTAAATTGTAAAAGTTGTGGAAATGGGTAGGAAAATATAGAATGAAGGGAAAACATGGGCTGCTATGAGTGTGTATAATATTCAGCTAGGCTTGGGTAGCCAAGGAATTACATGCATCTTATTATACAAGCCCTAGGACTAAATTGTAAATATTGTGAAAGGTTAGGGGCAAAATGGTCATTTTGCCTGTGGATGAGTTTTAGGCCTAAAATGAATAATGTGATGTATTAATGATCTAATTTTATTGATATAGATCTTGAGAAACAAATTTCAGAGGTCGACCGTGGAAAATGAAAGGTTTTGGAATAACCGAGACACGAAACTGAAGCAATTACCAGGTAAGTTCGTATGGCCCAAAGTAAACTCTTTATTTACTTAAACATGCATGTTCTTGAATGTATGAAAATTTAGATATTTATTGCATGATAATTCATGAAATGTGCTTGTGTAAAGGAAAAATGATAAATGTCCAAGTTCAAATAGAAAAGGGAAATCTGATGGATAATTATGGCTTGCATGATACGAGATCCTGCATGTGTTGCAAAAAAGGATTTAGCCCCTACGGGTATTCCGATGATCTCAAAATAGAAAGGATCTAGCCTGAATGGGTGTTCCTTGAGTGATCGAGCCTCCCAAAGAATGTGGTGCATTAAGTATTTAGCCCGGATGGGTAATTCGATTGAGGACTGAATTTAGCCTGGACTGGCAATTCAGATCTGAGCTTATGAGAGCAACTATCATTAAAAAGGGATTTAGCCTAGACTGGTAATCCCGCCATAAGATGTAAGGTTTGTGGCAGTGCATACTTGAGATGATCACTTATATGATATGACAGTAAATGGTTATCCATCGAGATTTCCTAGAAATTCAATGAGAATTAACATGCTAAAATAAAGAATGAGAATATTGAATTGATGAGCTCATCTAAGACTAATGACATGATGTATTGTTATGAGACTAACTTGATGATTGAGTGTATGTGATAAGGAAACTATTTCATACTTGTTGGAATTATTGCTTAATATGGTTGTGTGCCAATTAACCAGTAAGTTTGCTTTCCAGTTATCTGAATTTACTAAGCATATAAATGGTTACCCCCTTCTCTTTACCATATCTTATAGAGCTCGAAGACTCGTGAAGATTGGAAGACGATTGGAGAATCAACACACTATCGACTTGTCTCGCTTTGGTGTATAGATACTTTTATTTTGTTTAATGACATATATAGAATTTTTGGTTATTTTGTTACATGTGTCATTTTGCTAGCCATTGTAAGGGCTTAAATGGTCTACTTATTCTTTTGCAAATGGCCATGAGATATGGATCATATTGATGTAGGTTGTAAACCTACTAATGATTCATATCTATGTTTAAATGTTTCATGAGATATGATGATGAGGCTTCATAAATGGATGATTGAAATGGGACCTAATAATTTGAGAGTGGACATAGCGTACAATGGTATATGGTTATTATATGGCCTAAGAGTAAAAATGTGACAGCCCAAAGTTGACCCTAGTCGAAAAGTGGTTTCGGGACCACGAAACCGAGTCTTATAAATAATTAAAAGTTATATTCTGTGTTTATGATGTGAGTAAATGCATGTGTGAAAGTTTCATGCATTAATTTGATCATCTTTATGTGAATTTATTAATATGGACTTATATGAAACTTTGTTGGAAAGTGAGAGGTTAATCTTACAATGGTCTAATAGTACATGCATTGAAAGGAGTGGTTTTGCATGTCAATTTACCCATGATAAACATAGTGGCCGGCCAAGGAAAGAATATGCTCCACTAATTCAAAATTAAAATAATTTTGTATTAACAAATGATTTAATAATTGAAATAAAAGGAATTAAATAAAAGAGAAGAAGGAGGATGGTGTTCATCTTCTTCTCATACCTCCCTCAAGCCGAAACAAGGATGAAAAAGAAGGGAAAACTTACCTAGAGCAATTCGGCATTCATCTTTAGCTATTAGGAGGTAAGCTTTGAATTTGTTGATTTGGCTTTATAATATGCTAAGTTAAATTGTGGATGCACTCTTGGTAATGTCAAGAAAGTTGAGATTTCTTATGGTGATTTGAGCAATGTGCCGAATGATTAAGTGTTGGAATTAGGGGTTATTTCATGTTGTATGGAACAATGGGGGAATGACTAGAATGGGGTAAAGATTTTTGGATGAGTGGCTTAGAGGAGCCTTGTACATTCGGTCAAAGATTGAGTCTATTTAGAATGTAAATTTCTTCCTCTATGATTATTTTCCTTGCATGTTAAATGGTTCTTGATAAGACCAAAGGAATGATCAATAGGCATTAAAAGGCTAAATGTGTGAATTTAAGGTATAAGAACCTATAGGTAATTACATAGGTAATGTTGAAAATTAATGTAGTATATTCGGCCATGTAGAGTATATCCTAGAGATATTATGTTTAATTCTCTATAATCGGCTAAATGAGTGATAATGGTTTATAATGTTGAATTGAATTATATGTATAAGTAGTTAGCAAAGTGATTAAACTACCGAATTTAATTATTAAATGTGTTCTAAGCTTGCTGAATTTTGAGATGCGATTGGGAGTAAATTTGACATGAGCATATTTTGTTAATGATAAATATGATAAATGTATATATAGCTGAATGTGATATGTGTGAATTATATGTTAAATTAAGGCTTGGTAAGCTAGCTATTAAGGTGAAATGCTAATGTTAGTATTTGATTTGGTAATAATCTGTTTGGGGACAGCAGCAGTAAGGTGATTTTGGAAAATCGCCATAATTTGTAGGAGTTGAATTAGAAGCTGAGTGAATTATGTCATTAAAGCTTCAAGGGTCTATTTTCTTACAAAAGAAACTATAAAAACAAAAGAGTTACCGATCTAGAGATATTTGAAGTATTGTGGGGCTGAGTCAAAATGACTGCTGGATTCCCTGTTCTGTTTTTAGAAAATCATTATAAATTGTACAAAAATGATTATAAGATAAAATTTATATGCTTAGACTCCTTAATGAGTCTAGTTTCAAATGAGATCAAATACAACACATTTTGAATTCTGTAAAATGAGAAATTGGATTCGTAGTGAAGAGTGGTCAGAATAGTCAAACAGTGAAACAGGGGAAACTTTAAGAAAAATCTGGTATTGATTGGCCAAACCTAAAATTCTGAAAATTTTATGGATGGAAGATATACGAGTCTATATTCAGGGAAAATTAACGGCAAGTAAATTGGAGTTTAGTAGCTCCAG
Organism: Gossypium hirsutum; assembly: GCF_007990345.1. NCBI lineage: Eukaryota > Viridiplantae > Streptophyta > Magnoliopsida > Malvales > Malvaceae > Gossypium > Gossypium hirsutum. The sequence goes on along the minus strand of NC_053424.1, from coordinate 99,087,031 downwards.
TTATAAATAATTTAGTAACTACTGCTCAGGAAAACAGCTCGTAGTGAATATGTGATTTTGTTGTAAACATTAATGAAAGTTTGCCAATGAATTATTTATTGATTATTATAAAGCTTACTATAATCTATGTGTGTGAAAGTCGGATCAATATATATATTATTCTGAAAGTAATACTTGAATAGTCGATTAATGACTATTTTAAATTTTGTTGAACTTAAGCTCAAGAGCAAAGGGGAACTATATCCGATAAAGGGAAGGAAAAAGTAATTGAATAGCCGTTGAAGTCGTTCGACGACATTTGAGGTAAGTCTTCGAGTAATGACCCTACTTGAATTATATTGAAATGAATAGTCATACTATGACGGATAGTCGAATGTGCTTAGAGACTATGTTATAAAGCCAATTGAAATCATGCTCTTTGTGTGTGGCTACTGAGCCGAAATTTGAAAGGTTTAATAAATGTTTTGTGTTTGAGCCTTAGTAACGAAGAAATGATATGGATGTGTTATGATTATTGATATATGTGTGCATGAGCATTGGAATATATCCGGGCTAAGACCCGAAGGCAATTATGCGAGTTGATATATCCGGGCTAAGACCCGAAGGCAATTATGCGAGTTGATATATCCGGGCTAAGACCCGAAGGCAATTATGCGAGTTGATATATCCGGGCTATGACCCGAAGGCAATTATGCGAGATGATATATCCGGGCTAAGACCCGAAGGCAATTATGCAAGTTGATATGTCCGGGTTAAGACCCGAAGGCAAATGTGTTTGCGGCTATATTCGGTTAAATACCGAAGAAACTTGGGTTTGAATGTGAGCGTTTTGTGCTGTAACTAATTCAATAAATATGCTCGACCAACCCGAACGATAAGGTATGTTTGCATGTGCATTGGAAAAGTCGATTCGTTTTAAATAGTATCCGTGCGATCGGCTAACGAACTTTCGGCTATTAGAAAGGTTGATACCTTGTGTATATATGTTGATGAAGTGTGAAGTAAGTATGATTATGAGAATGTGTGTTAATAAAGTGACTTAGTTAGCTATGTGAATGTAATACTGTAGTCAAAGCCGATTTCATTACTTGAGACTTACTAAGCTTAAAATGCTTACCCGGTTGCTTTGGCTCTCTGTTTTATAGATTTTGTTCGTTAGCTATCGGATTCGGGATCAGCGAAGTCGAAGTCATCTACACTATCAAAGCTCTTTTGGTACTCTTTTAGTTGAACTCTGGATATGGCATGTATAGGACTACCCCCTGTTGTTTAAGTACTTTTTGTGATGTATGTGTGTAAAGCCATGCGAAAATGGCTCGTAGAAGTGGAGTATGGCATTAGACCATTTGTGTTTATGTATGTATATATGGTTTCACGATGTGACTATGGTTTGGAATGGAAGTGTTGGGCTAATGATCAGCCATTGGAATGGCTAAATATGATCACATGTGGACCTATGTATGGCAAAACCCTAGTTGGTCCATGGTAACCACAAAATAGGTAAAGTTTACCTTGAAAACAGATGCTGACAGCAACAGTGGTGTAGATTTGAAAAATCACAAAAATTCGTAGGAGTGGAATTAAATAGTGAATAAATTATTTAATCGAACCTTGATGAACCTACTTTCATATGGAAGTAACGAAACAATCATATGAACAGTACAGTAAGAGATATTCGGGTTCTTGTGGAACAGGGCCAGAACAGTTTCTAGATTCCCTGTTCCGCCTTTGGAAATTCACTATAAATTGACCAGAGATAATTAGGGGTCATACCATATATGTATGGATTCCTCTCTGAGTCTAGTTCCCATAGAAACAAACGGCATCAGTATTGAAGCTCTGTGCAGAGAGATATCCAAGTCGTAATGGGAAAAGGTCAGTGTAGTCGACCCCTGTAACATGGGAGACTTTGACTAATAAACTGTACTAATTGGCCCAACCAAAAATTCTAGAAAAAAATACATAGGTGGGGACATGAGTCTAGTTTCAGGGAAAAATCACAAAACTGATTTTCAAGTTGTGAAACTCAAGATATGATTTTTGAAGCGACTAGTACTCAGACTAGGCAGTGTCTGGAAAAATTTTTAAAAGTCTGTCAACACCTCGTGTTCGACTCCGGTGACGGTCTCGGGTTGGGGGTTTTACAATTGATTGGTATCAGAGCTGCGGTTTAGTCGATTCTAGGACTACCGTAATGTGTTGGGGTCTAGCTATACATGCCATTTTATGTGATTAATTGATAGTGTGGTGATTTCTGACATTTGCAAATGTGTTTATTTATAGTAATGGATCCCAATCCCGACCGAGCGGTAGCTGATGATCTTGAGAGTGTAGCGCCTGCTCCCGCACAAGGGACAGCGCCGGTGGACTCTCAACCTAATGCTAGTAACCCGAATGATGAAGCTAGACAAGCTTTCTATAGCGTGATGAATGATTGGTTCAACCAATACATTCGAACTAATACGGCTGTTCCACAACCTCCATTCCCGACAAACACCACCCCCGCACCTACAATACCTCCGGTAACTGACCAAATAAGGTCAAATAAGCCCCCAGTTGACCGAATCCGAAAACATGGGGCTACTGAATTTAAAGCTACGGATAGCGATGATGCCAAGCAAGCTGAATTTTGGTTGGACAACACTATCCGGGTATTCGATGAGCTATCTTGTACACCCGATGAATGCCTAAAGTGTGCTATCTCCTTGCTACGTGATTCTGCCTACTATTGGTGGAGTACTCTGACTTCTGTTGTGCCCCGGGAGCAAGTAACTTGGGAGTTTTTCCAAACTGAGTTTCGAAAAAAGTATATCAGTCAGAGATTTGTTGATCAAAAACGGAAGGAATTTCTTGAGCTTAAGCAAGGTTCTATGTCAGTTACTGATTACGAGCGAAAATTTGTTAGACTTAGTAGATACGCTCGGGAATGTGTTTCGTCCGAGGCTGTCATGTGTAAACGCTTCGAAGATGGGCTGAATGAAGATATAAAAATGTTCGTTGGCATTCTTGAAATACGAGAGTTCGTAGTACTTGTCGAGCGAGCTTGTAAAGCCGAAGAGCTTAGAAAGGAAAAACAAAAAGTTGATGTGGGAACTGGGGAGTTTCGTAAAAGATCCTCGGGAAAGTCTCTTCAACAGGCATCGAAGAAATTTCGAGATGATGTGGGCCGGTCTAGAGGCACTTCGGGCCTTTTTAGACGAGATCATGATCGACCCCCTGTGGGTACACGAGGCACTTCGGTCGCCAGTGTTGGGAATGAACGTCGAGGCCGAACGGAATGTCGACATTGCGGTAAATGGCATTTGGGGAGTTGTAGATTCCATGACCGCTCCTGTTACAAGTGCGGATCAGTGGACCACTTCATTAAAGATTGCCCGAGGCTGTCTGAACAGAATGTAAATCAGAGTGGGAAACCGGGTGCTACCACTGCTCGAGGTAGACCATCTAGAAATATGGGCAATGCTAGTGGTGGTCAGAGAGGATCTAGAGATGCTACGACCAGGTCCGAGGCTCGTGCACCTGCTAGAGCATATGCTATACGTGCCCGCGAGGATGCTTCTTCGCCTGATGTTATTACCGGTACATTCACTCTCTTTGATACTAATGTAATTGCTTTGATTGACCCCGGTTCTACTCATTCTTACATATGTGAAACCTTAGCATCCAGTAAGACTTTACCTATTGAGTCTACTGAGTTCGTAATTCGGGTGTCAAATCCCTTGGGTCGTTACGTGCTTGTCGACAAAGTGTGTAAGAAATGTCCCCTGGAAATTCGAGGTTCCTGTTTTCCGGCGGACTTGATGCTTTTGCCGTTTGATGAATTTGATGTTATCCTTGGTTTGGATTGGTTGACCGCGCATGATGCGGTTGTGAATTGCAAGAGCAAGACTATTGATTTGAGGTGCGCAAATAACGAAGTAATCCAAATTGAGTCTGCGGACTTGGAGGGGATGCCAGCTGTAATATCAGCAATGTTGGCACAGAAATATGTAAGAAAAGGGTGCGAAGCATACCTTGCGTATGTACTTGGTGACAAAGAATTAGAAAAGAAACCCGAATCTGTGCCGGTGGTTTGTGAATACCCGGATGTTTTTCCGGAAGAATTACCGGGTTTACCACCTGTTCGGGAGGTAGAGTTTGGTATTGAGCTTGTACCTGGGACTACGCCGATTTCGATAGCTCCGTATCGTATGGCACCAACCGAGTTAAAGGAGTTGAAAGCTCAGTTGCAAGAACTGACGGATAGAGGTTTCGCTCGACCAAGTTTCTCACCTTGGGGTGCACCAGTATTGTTCGTGAAAAAGAAGGACGGAACCATGAGGTTGTGCATTGACTATCGTCAGCTGAATAAAGTGACGATAAAGAACAAATATCCGTTGCCGCGCATCGATGATTTGTTCGACCAACTGAAGGGAGCCTCAGTGTTCTCAAAAATAGATTTGAGATCGGGCTATTATCAGTTGCGAATTCGAGATTCCGATATTCCTAAAACTGCCTTCAGAACGAGATATGGTCACTACAAATTCTTAGTGATGCCGTTTGGGCTCACTAATGCCCCTGCAGTATTTATGGATTTGATGAATCGGATCTTCAGACCGTATTTGGATCGGTTCGTAGTTGTGTTCATTGATGACATTTTGGTCTATTCAATAGATGAGACCGAACATGCTGAGCATCTGAGGCTAGTGCTGCAAATTTTGCGGGATAAGCAGTTATATGCTAAGTTCAGTAAGTGTGAGTTCTGGTTAAGAGAGGTTAGCTTCTTGGGTCATGTGGTATCCGCGTCGGGTATTCGAGTTGACCCGAACAAAATTTCAGCCATACTTGACTGGAAACCTCCGAGAAATGTTACTGAAGTTCGGAGCTTTTTGGGGCTCGCCGGTTATTACCGACGATTTGTGAAGGGTTTCTCGATGATAGCCACACCAATGACGAAGCTACTTCAAAAGGATGTTAGGTTCGAGTGGACGGAGAAATGTCAGAAAAGTTTCGACCAACTGAAAACTCATTTGACTGAAGCTCCAATTTTGGTGCAACCCGAATCAGGTAAAGAGTTTGTCATTTATAGTGACGCATCCCTACTTGGGTTGGGTTGCGTATTGATGCAAGAAGGTCAAGTCGTGGCCTATGCGTCGAGACAATTGAAGCCACACGAGAGGAATTATCCGACCCATGATCTCGAACTAGCTGCCATCGTATTTGCTTTAAAAATATGGCGACATTATATGTTTGGTGAGAAGTGCCATGTATTTTCGGACCACAAAAGTCTCAAATATTTGATGACTCAACGAGACTTGAATCTGCGACAAAGACGTTGGCTTGAGTTGTTGAAAGATTACGAGCTTGTCATTGATTACCACCCGGGAAAGGCTAACGTGGTTGCGGACGCCTTAAGCCGGAAGTCATTGTTTGCTTTACGAGCGATGAACGTGCATTTGTCTGTTCTACCAGACAATGTGTTAGTAGCCGAATTAAAAGCTAAACCATTATTGACTCACCAAATTCGTGAAGCTCAGAAAGTCGATGATGAATTGGTTGCAAAACGGGCTAAGTGTTTTCCGAACGAGGGATCGGAGTTTCAAATTGATGATGATGATTGTTTGAGGTTCAGAAATTGTTTGTGTGTTCCAAGGAATTCGGAACTCATTTCGATGATTCTGAACGAAGCCCATTGTAGCCGAATGTCAATTCACCCGGGGAGTACGAAAATGTACAACGATTTGAAACGTCAATTTTGGTGGCATGGTATGAAACGGGACATCTCCGACTTTGTTCGAGATGTTAATATGTCAACAAGTGAAAGCGGAACATCAAGTGCCTTCAGGATTACTCCAGTCGATCATGATACCCGAGTGGAAATGGGATCGAGTCACAATGGACCTGTGTCCGGACTGCCCTTGTCAGCAAGTAAGAAGGATGCGATATGGTTGTTGTTGAAGACTGACTAAGTCGGCTCATTCATCCCTGTACGTACGGATTTTCATTGGATAAACTAGCTGAATTGTACGTTTATCAATTGTGAGATTACACGGGGTACCTGTTCTATCGTGTCGGATAGAGATCCGAGATTCACCTCACGATTTGGAAGAAATTGCAAGAAGCTCTGGGTACCAAGCTGCATTTTAGCACTGCTTTTCACCCCCAACCGATGGTCAATCCGAGCGGATAATTCAGATACTTGAGGATATGTTGAGATGTTGCATCCTCGAGTCAGTAGTTCATGGAACGGTACTTACCTTTGATTGAATTCGCTACAACAATAGTTTTCAATCAAGTATTAAGATGGCACCTTACGAGGCTTTGTACGGTCGTAAATGCCGTACACCATTGTTTTGGACCGAGCTCGGTGAAAGTAAAATTTTCGGAGTTGATTTGATTAAAGATGCTGAACAGAAAGTAAAGGTAATCCGTGAAAGTCTGAAGGTAGCCACGGATCGTCAGAAGTCGTACGCAGATTTGAAACGAAAAGACATCGAGTATCAGGTGGGAGACAAAGTGTTCCTTAAGGTTTCACCTTGGAAAAAGATACTCAGGTTCGGCCGTAAGGGCAAGTTGAGCCCAAGATTCATTGGGCCGTACGAATCTCCGAACGAGTTGGTCCGGTTGCGTATAGATTGATTTTGCCCCCGGAGCTTGAAAAGATTCATGACGTCTTTCATGTTTCGATGCTTCGACGCTATCGATCTGATCCATCGCATATAATTAGCCCATCAGAGGTTGAAATTCAAGTCGACAAGAGCTATGAAGAAGAACCGATGCGTATCCTAGCTCGTGAAGTGAAGGAGTTGCGAAACAAAAGAGTTCCGCTAGTAAAGGTGTTATGGCTCAAACACGGGATCGAGGAAGCTACTTGGGAGACCGAGAGCTCGATGAAAGAACGATACCCAAACCTATTTACCGGTAAGATTTCGGATACGAAAATTTCTTAAGTGGGGAGAGTTGTGACAGCCCAAAGTTGACCCTAGTCGAAAAGTGGTTTCGGGACCATGAAACCGAGTCTTATAAATAATTAAAAGTTATATTCTGTGTTTATGATGTGAGTAAATGCATGTGTGAAAGTTTCATGCATTAATTTGATCATCTTATGTGAATTTATTAATATGGACTTATATGAAACTTTGTTGGAAAGTGAGAGGTTAATCTACAATGGTCTAATAGTACATGCATTGAAAGGAGTGGTTTTGCATGTCATTTACCATGATAAACATAGTGGCCGCAAGAAAGAATATGCTCCACATAAAAA
>NC_053424.1:98986488-99079288 GCF_007990345.1 Gossypium hirsutum | reverse complement strand
TAATAACAAGATCCATCATAGGTTTATCTGCCTTAGGTATCTAAGGGGTTTAGTTCATAATAAAATAAGAGTACATCTCAAGAGTATGAAAATAAAAAAACATAAAGAAAACTCTAAAACCCCTAAAGGAATTCTGAGAGAGATCTTCAGTCTTGGAGTAGCTCCGACTTTTGAGATGGATCGTCTGGCTTTCTTCAAGTAATTCCTGGCATGTGGTTCTGTAATCCAGAAAAGTTCTGGAAAGAGCGGCCTCCTTCTAGGTCACACTGAGGGTGTTTATATAGGATTTGGATTGGCTTTCTTTCTCCCTAAGTACCCTTTTTCCGTGTAAACTACAACTCTTTGAAAAAGGGACATGCCCATGTGCCACGATCGTGTGACGTGATTACCAGGCCGTGTTCGATCCATTAAATTACACACGGCCGTGTGGGCTCAATGGCGAGGCCGTGTGAATCGTGAAAACCTTGGTCGACACCCCCGAAGGACACGGGCATGTGAGATGCCCATGTGGCAAGGCTTAGGCTGTGTCATCTTCTCGATTTGGTCTGTTTTGTCCCTTTTTAGCTCTTTTTTGGCTCCTTTCGACTCTTGGTGCTCTCCTGAGTACAAAACATGAAATAACCAGATTAAAAGCACCAAAACCCACAAATCTAGTAATAAACATCCATAAATATGCTAAGTATTTGGGGTATAGATATGTATAATTTTGTGTTTATCAAATATCCCCACACTTAAGCATTTGCTTGTCCTCAAGCAAAATTCTCATTTACTGCCAGAATTCATTCCTTTCAATCGTATAAGCATTACTGATAATGTTACAAATTATTCCCTGAAAAATCATACAGTGAGAATTTAACTATAGGGGCACTAAAAGCCTCAAACAATCTAAATCGAATATTTTGATAATAAAATCATAGGTAATCTCTTTCCTCTAAGTAATTAACTTTAGTCCTAAATATACAAGAGATGACATCCTCACTAAAGATTCACTCAAGTCACTCAAAGTGTTTAAGGTTCAAGATTAAGCACTCGATTGTCTAACATGAAAAGTTATTACCATAGGCTTGCATGAAAATCAAATCTCCACCACTTTTAAATGATATGATACACTAATCAAAAGGTCTTTGCATGGTTGTAATGGGGATTAGGTTACAGGTATGGATACAAGCTGAAGAGACAAAGGTTAGAATCGAGATAATTTCAATATATTACCCCACTATCAAAAACTTAATTACTGAACCACAAACAAATATCTAGAACTATTTTACATGAGTTCATGAAAACTTTAGCTTGCTGAGAATTACAATATAAATACTGAGAGTTTTTTTTTAAGAACAAGTTAAATCGATACAATATAGAAATCATACTTCATGATTCAGTAACAAAAAATGGTGAACATAGCGAGGTAACAATATTGAATTCAATCTCGATAAAAATTTGGGTTTTTGATGTCCTTCCTGTATACTTAAGATTTCAATATAATACCTCAATTTAGGAAAATAATCTAAAAAAAATTTAGTTCTGAAAATATCAACGTATCATGCTCAATTCTTTAAGGTCCTATAATCAAATAATCATGCATAATTCCCTTGGTCTAATTCACAACATATCAACAATAATTATAGATCAATCAGAATTCATTCTATCAATATTATGAGAAAATCACTTAAGCACAATGTAACACCCCGAACCCGAAACCGACACCGGAGTCGAACACGAGGTGTTAACTGACTTTAACCCCTTATAAAATTTATTCATCAATTAATTCCACTCCTACTATTTTTAGTGATTTTTCAATCTCATGACACTGATGCTGCCAGCATCTGTTACGAAAGTAACTAGGTCCATTTCATGCCTACCCTTGATCCAACTCAATCGAACATTCGTGCCATTTTCGCATGGCTTAAAGTTTACATGCCATAATTCAAACACAACGTACTAGCTTATACATGCCAAAATGTTCTTCTAAGCCAACTAAGAAGAAAGTACCAAAACTTGCTATCCGGTGTGATGACTTCGATGACGGCCCGACCACGCAAAAATAGATGAGTCCAAGCAACCTATAATGGGTGACAAGGAAACACCGAGTGAGTTTATAACTCAGTAAGTCATAAGCTATGCACTACCATCCATCAATAACATTATCACAAGAGAAAACAAAATGGAACGAGGCTAATTACTCCATCCATTCCGAACCATACCATAGTTCCTCCAACCTATCAATTCAATTTCATATCAATTCATGCATTCACATTCCATATACTCATCAATAGGACATTGAAACATTTTCATAATTCAATTTATTTTCGTTACAATCAAACGACTAAACGGCCTTTCACCCATCCTACGATAAATTTTATGTACGTGACTTCAAGTATATTTGTCACATAGGTTCAAACTTACCGAGCTCAACACCAAGTATAAGCATAGCACATAATAGCCATGTACTCAAAACACTTACCCGATCCGCTGTCCGCGATCGACTCAATAGTGTCGCACACATAGTGTCCGTAATGATTCACGAATGTATATCGAGTCCGCACACTCAGTGCTATATAATCAACTCGCACACTTAGTGCTACATAATCAAATCGCACACTTAGTGCCGCATGGTCAATTCGCACACTTAGTGCATCATATTCATTTCGCACACTTAGTGCAACATAGTCGAATCGCACACTTAGTGCTGTACAATTTAATCCCGCGCACTTAGCGCCAATCTCATGGTCATAAATGGTTATCCCGCACGTTTAGTGCCGAGATCAACAACTCAGTACATCTTACCTCTTTTCTTTCATTCAACAATTTCATCATCACATACGTACATGCATATATATATATATATGTATATTTATTCATTCCATTCAGCATCAATACATACACATTATGACCATTTGAAATAATACCAACTACATGCTTAATGACTTACCTCGTGTTGGGTAAGACGGTTCCAACTCGGCTACTCGATAACCTTTTCTTTGCCTTTGCTCGATTCACCTCCTTTAACTCCTTGAGCCAAATCAATAATTTAAAATAGTCATTAATCGACTATTCAAGTATTACTTTCAGAATAATATATATATTGATTTGACTTTCACACACATAGATTATAGTAAGCTTTATAATAGTCAATAAATAACTCATTGGCAAATTTTCATTAATGTTTACAACAAAATCACATATTCACTACGAGCTGTTTTCCTGAGCAGTAGTCGCTAAATTGTTTATAACTGGAGCTACAAAACTCCAAATCACTAGCCGTTAATTTTCCCTGAATATAGACTCGTATATCTTCCATCCATAAAATTTTCAGAATTTTTGGCTCGGCCAATCAATACCAGATTTTTCTTAAAGTTTCCCCTGTTTCACTGTTTGACTATTCTGACCACTCTTCACTACGAATCAAATTTCTCATTTTACAGAATTCAAAATGTGTTGTATTTGATCTCATTTGAAACTAGACTCATTAAGGAGTCTAAGCATATAAATTTTATCTTATAATCATTTTTGTACAATTTATAATGATTTTCTAAAAACAGAACAGGGAATCTAGTAGTCATTTTGACTCAGCCCCACAATACTTCAAATATCTCAAGATCGGTAACTCTTTTGTTTTCATAGTTTCTTTTGTAAGAAAATAGACTCTTCAAGCTTTAATGGCATAATTCACTCAGCTTCTAATTCAACTCCTACAAATTATGGCGATTTTCCAAAATCACCTTACTGCTGCTGTCCCCAAACAGATTATTACCGAATCAAATACTAACATTAGCATTTCACCTTAATAGCTAGCTTGCCAAGCCTTAATTTAACATATTTTCATTCAATTTAGTCTAATAACGCATAAATGGGTAAATTACATTTTTACCCCTAATATTTCGCACTTTCACAATTTAGTCTTTATTCCACAAAACACAAAATACACAAAGTTTGGTCACACTCCTTAAGGGCCGAATCTTCCTAGTGCCCATATAAGTCCATACATCTCATTTATTTCACCTTTGAGTCCTTCAAAAATTTGTTTTTGTAATTTAGCCCTAACTACTCAAAATCACCAAAAACTTCAACACAAAACATATTAATCTTTTATAGCCGAAAACCATACTCACCCCCAAAATCGAAATTTCAACATGGTTTACAAAAATCACTTGATAGCTCACTCAATATCAACTAAAATTTCAAAAGCTAGTACATACTTCCTTACCTTAATAGTGACTTAAAATGACCGATTGCTCATGTTACCAACAATATTCAAGATTTGAACATGGGCTAAGTAAGGGACTTAGTAACTAGCTTAATACATTCAACAATTTCCAAAAGCTACCATGCATTACATACCTTATTCAAGACTAGAAGGAGTGGCCGAATGTCTTACTTCCCCTTCCCCCTTCTTCTTAGCATTTTCGGCCAAGGATGATAAAAGATGAACAAATTTTTTTCTTTCTTCTTTAGAACATTCGGCCAAGGGGAAATGAAGAAAGATGGACACTTTTTTTTTTTTGTTTTTCCTTCTTACTTTCACGGCAAAAGGGGAGGAAAGAAACAATTACCACCCATCCTTTCCTTTTTCCATTTCTTTATTTCCCCATACTTCTTATTATATTTTTATCCTACATACCTCACTAGGCCAACATGTTCCCAACATGTTTCCACCCATAGCATGGCCGGCCACTACATATTAGGGAGGGGGAATTTGACATGCAAGTCCCCTTTTTCTTCCACATGCACTAATAGGTCCTCATGCATTGACCTATCACATTTTAAAATTTTCTCATATAAGTCCTATTGACTAAATTCACATGCAATCGACTAAATCGAAGCTTGAAATTTTCACACATTCATGATTACATATTCTAGATAATAAACATCGCATTCAAACCTTTCGGTGACTCGGTTTAGCGGTCCTGAAACCACTTCCCGACTAGGGTCAATTTTGGGCTGTCACAACTCTCCCCCACTTAAGAAATTTTCGTCCCCGAAAATCTTACCGGTAAATAGGTTTGGATATCGTTCTTTCATCGAGCTCTCGGTTTCCCAAGTAGCTTCCTCGATCCCGTGTTCGAGCCATAACACCTTTACTTTCTGTTCGGCATCTTTAATCAAATCAACTCCGAAAATTTTACTTTCACCAAGCTCAGTCCAAAACAATGGTGTGCGGCATTTACGCCCGTACAAAGCCTCGTAAGGTGCCATCTTAATACTTGATTGAAAACTATTGTTGTAAGCGAATTCAATCAAAGGTAAATACCGTTCCCATGAACTACTAAACTCGAGGATGCAACATCTCAACATATCCTCAAGCATCTGAATTATCCGCTCGGATTGACCATCGGTTTGGGGGTGAAAAGCGGTGCTAAAATGCAGCTTGGTACCCAAAGCTTCTTGCAATTTCTTCCAAAATCGTGAGGTGAACCTCGGATCTCTATCCGACACGATAGAAATAGGTACTCCATGTAATCTCACAATCTGAGAGACATACAATTCGGCTAGTTTATCCAATGAAAGATCCGTACGCACGGGTATAAAGTGAGCCGACTTAGTCAGCCTATCAACAACAACCCAAATCGCATCCTTCTTACTTGCGGACAATGGCAGTCCGGACACAAAGTCCATTGTGACTCGGTCCCATTTCCACTCGGGTATCATGATCGGCTGAAGTAATCCTGAAGGCACTTGATGTTCCGCTTTCACCTGTTGACATATTAAACATCTCGAAACAAAGTCGGAGATGTCTCGCTTCATACCATGCCACCAAAACCGACGTTTCAAGTCGTTGTACATTTTCGTGCTCCCCGGGTGAATTGACATTCGGCTACAATGGGCTTCGTTCAGGATCATCGGAATGAGTTTCGAATTCCTTGGAACGCACAAACGACTTCTAAACCTCTAACAACCATCATCATCAATCTGAAACTCCGATTCCTTGTTCGGAACACACTCAGCTCGTTTTGCAACCAATTCACCATCGACTTTCTGAGCTTCACGAATTTGATGAGTCAATAATGGTTTGGCTTTTAATTCAGCTACTAACACATTGTCAGGTAGAACAGACAAGTGTACATTCATCGCTCGCAAAGCAAACAGTGATTTCCGGCTTAAGGCGTCCGCAACCACATTAGCCTTTCCCGGGTGGTAACCAATGGCAAGCTCGTAATCTTTCAACAACTCAAGCCAATGTCTTTGTCGCAGATTCAAGTCTCGTTGAGTCATCAAATATTTGAGACTTTTGTGATCCGAAAATACATGGCACTTCTCACCAAACAAATAATGTCGCCATATTTTCAATGCAAACACAATGGCGGCTAGTTCGAGATCATGGGTCGGATAATTTCTCTCGTGTGGCTTCAATTCTCTCGACGCATAGGCCACAACTCGACCGTCTTGCATCAATACGCAACCCAACCCAAGTAGGGATGTGTCGCTATAAATGACAAACTCTTTACCCGATTCGGGTTGCACTAAAATTGGAGCTTCAGTCAAGTGAGTTTTCAGTTGATCAAAACTTTTCTGACACTTCTCCGTCCATTCGAACTTAACGTCCTTTTGAAGTAGCTTCGTCATTGGTGTGGCTATCATCGAGAAACCTTTGACAAATCGTCGGTAATAACCGGCGAGCACCAAAAAGCTCCGAACCTCAGTAATATTTCTCGGAGATTTCCAGTCAAGTATGGCTGAAATTTTGTTCGGGTCAACTCGATTACCCGACGCGGATACCACATGACCCAAGAAGCTAACCTCTCTTAACCAGAACTCACACTTACTGAACTTAGCATATAACTGCTTCTCCCGCAAAATTTGCAGCACTAGCCTCAGATGCTCAGCATGTTCGGTCTCATCTCTTGAATAGACCAAAATGTCATCAATGAACACAACTACGAACCGATCCAAATATGGTCTGAAGATCCGATTCATCAAATCCATAAATACCGCAGGGGCATTAGTGAGTCCAAACGGCATCACTAAGAATTCATAGTGACCATATCTCGTTCTGAAGGCAGTTTTTGGTATGTCCGATTCTCGAATTCGCAACTGATAATAGCCCGATCTCAAATATATTTTTGAGAACACTGTGGCTCCCTTCAGTTGGTCGAACAAATCATCGATGCGCGGCAATGAATATTTATTCTTTATCGTCACTTTATTCAGTTGACGATAGTCAATACACAACCTCATGGTTCCGTCCTTCTTTTTCACGAACAATACTGGTGCACCCCAAGGTGAGAAACTCGGTCGAGCGAAACCTCTATCCGTCAATTCTTGCAACTGAGCTTTCAACTCTTTTAACTCGGTTAGTGCCATACGATACGGAGCGATCGAAATAAGCGTAGTTCCAGGTACAAGCTCAATACCAAACTCTACCTCCCGAACAGGTGGCAAACCCGGTAACTCTTCAGGAGAAACATCCGGGTATTCACAGACCACCGGCACCGATTCGGGTTTCTTTTCTAACTCCTTGTCATCAAGTACATACGCGAGGTATACTTCGCACCCTTTCCTTACATATTTCTGGGCCAACATTGCTGATATTACAGCTGGCAACCCCCTTAAGTCCGCAGACTCAACTCGGATTATTTCGTTATTTGCGCACCTCAAATCGATAGTCTTGCTTTTGCAATTCACAACCGCATCATGCGCGGTTAACCAATCCAAACCAAGAATAACATCAAACTCGTCGAACGGCAAAAGCATCAAATCGGCCGGAAAACAGGATTCTCGGATTATTAGAGGGCATCTCTTACACACTTTATCAACACGTACGCATTGACCCAAAGGGTTTGATACTCGAATTACGAGCTCAGTAGACTCAATAGGTAGAGTCTTACTGGTTGCTAAGGTTTCGCATACATATGAATGAGTAGAACCAGGGTCAATCAATGCAATCACATTAGTATCAAAGAGAGTGAAGGTACCAGTGATGACGTCGGGGGAGGATGCCTCCTCTCGTGCGCGAATGGCATATGCTCTAGTAGGAGTACGGTTCTCGGCTCGATCGGCCGTATCAGAGGCCCCCCTCTGACTACCACCCCTGCCTCCTAAAATTCTCGGTGGTTTACCTCTAGATGTCACTCCACTAGGTCTTGCACCTTGAATCTTATTCTTCTCATCCAGCTCCGTGCAATCTCTAATGAAGTGGTCCTTCGAACCGCATCCGTAACAGACCCTGCTAGTAGAGTTGCCCCAACATTCACCTAGGTGTCGTCTTCCACATTGGGGACATTCAGGTTTCTCGTGACGATTATTGCCCACACTAGCTACCGAAGTAGCTCGGGAGCCCATCGATGGTCTTGCCCTGATGGAAATTCCCGCAGTCGCCCTCGACTTCTTAATGTCCTCCCTGAACTTCTTTACAGCTGAGAACGGAGCTTTACCCGTCGATCTCTTACGATAATCTCTAGCTTCAAATTCAGCCTTCCTCTTCTCCTTTCCAAGTTCTTCCGCCTTACAGGCTCGTTCGACTAGTGTTACGAATTCTTTTATTTCCAAAATACCCATTAGTAGCTTTAAATCTTCATTCAATCCTTCCTCGAATCTTTTGCACATAGCAACCTCGTCAGCTACACACTCCCGGGCATACCTACTTAGTCTTACGAATTCATGTTCGTATTCAGATACAGTCATACGGCCTTGCTTGAGTTCCAAGAACTCCTTACGCTTCTGATCAATGAACCGTTGGCTAATAAATTTCTTCCGGAATTCCATTTGAAAGAAGTCCCAAGTTACTCGCTCGTTCGGGACTATGGAAATCAAGGTCCTCCACCAATAGTAGGCTGAGTCTCGCAACAAAGATACAGCACATTTTAGACATTCGTCGGGTGTGCATGACAATTCATCGAACACCCGAATGGTATTATCTAGCCAGAACTCGGCCCTTTCGGCATCATCAGTTACTATGGCCTTGAACTCCTCGGCCCCACGCTTCCTAATCAAGTCTACAGGTGGCTTACTCAGCCTCACAGGATCAGCGACTGATGGCATTACAGGCTCTTGGGGTGGATTATTCAAATTCGGGAATTGTTGGACAGCCGGGTTGGTTCGGGCATATTGCGCGACCCACTCATTCATCATGGTAAAGAAGGCTTGTTTAGCCCCCTCACCTTGATTATTCGCAGATGACTGAGGTTCAACAGGCGGCGTCCCTTGTGCAGGAGCAGCCGCTACGCTCTCAACGTCATCCGCTAGGGTTCTTTCTACACCGGGATCCATTTACTAATCAAAACAAAAACATTTCAACCGTCGGAAGTCATCACACATTTAAACATTAACATTCGGCATGTATAGCTAGACTCATGCGCGCTATGGTAGTCCTAGAACCGACTAAACCATAGCTCTGATACCAATAAAATGTAACACCCCGAACCCGAAACCGACACCGGAGTCGAACACGAGGTGTTAACTGACTTTAACCCCTTATAAAATTTATTCATCAATTAATTCCACTCCTACTATTTTTAGTGATTTTTCAATCTCATGACACTGATGCTGCCAGCATCTGTTACGAAAGTAACTAGGTCCATTTCATGCCTACCCTTGATCCAACTCAATCGAACATTCGTGCCATTTTCGCATGGCTTAAAGTTTACATGCCATAATTCAAACACAACGTACTAGCTTATACATGCCAAAATGTTCTTCTAAGCCAACTAAGAAGAAAGTACCAAAACTTGCTATCCGGTGTGATGACTTCGATGACGGCCCGACCACGCAAAAATAGATGAGTCCAAGCAACCTATAATGGGTGACAAGGAAACACCGAGTGAGTTTATAACTCAGTAAGTCATAAGCTATGCACTACCATCCATCAATAACATTATCACAAGAGAAAACAAAATGGAACGAGGCTAATTACTCCATCCATTCCGAACCATACCATAGTTCCTCCAACCTATCAATTCAATTTCATATCAATTCATGCATTCACATTCCATATACTCATCAATAGGACATTGAAACATTTTCATAATTCAATTTATTTTCGTTACAATCAAACGACTAAACGGCCTTTCACCCATCCTACGATAAATTTTATGTACGTGACTTCAAGTATATTTGTCACATAGGTTCAAACTTACCGAGCTCAACACCAAGTATAAGCATAGCACATAATAGCCATGTACTCAAAACACTTACCCGATCCGCTGTCCGCGATCGACTCAATAGTGTCGCACACATAGTGTCCGTAATGATTCACGAATGTATATCGAGTCCGCACACTCAGTGCTATATAATCAACTCGCACACTTAGTGCTACATAATCAAATCGCACACTTAGTGCCGCATGGTCAATTCGCACACTTAGTGCATCATATTCATTTCGCACACTTAGTGCAACATAGTCGAATCGCACACTTAGTGCTGTACAATTTAATCCCGCGCACTTAGCGCCAATCTCATGGTCATAAATGGTTATCCCGCACGTTTAGTGCCGAGATCAACAACTCAGTACATCTTACCTCTTTTCTTTCATTCAACAATTTCATCATCACATACGTACATGCATATATATATATATATGTATATTTATTCATTCCATTCAGCATCAATACATACACATTATGACCATTTGAAATAATACCAACTACATGCTTAATGACTTACCTCGTGTTGGGTAAGACGGTTCCAACTCGGCTACTCGATAACCTTTTCTTTGCCTTTGCTCGATTCACCTCCTTTAACTCCTTGAGCCAAATCAATAATTTAAAATAGTCATTAATCGACTATTCAAGTATTACTTTCAGAATAATATATATATTGATTTGACTTTCACACACATAGATTATAGTAAGCTTTATAATAGTCAATAAATAACTCATTGGCAAATTTTCATTAATGTTTACAACAAAATCACATATTCACTACGAGCTATTTTCCTGAGCAGTAGTCGCTAAATTGTTTATAACTGGAGCTACAAAACTCCAAATCACTAGCCGTTAATTTTCCCTGAATATAGACTCGTATATCTTCCATCCATAAAATTTTCAGAATTTTTGGCTCGGCCAATCAATACCAGATTTTTCTTAAAGTTTCCCCTGTTTCACTGTTTGACTATTCTGACCACTCTTCACTACGAATCAAATTTCTCATTTTACAGAATTCAAAATGTGTTGTATTTGATCTCATTTGAAACTAGACTCATTAAGGAGTCTAAGCATATAAATTTTATCTTATAATCATTTTTGTACAATTTATAATGATTTTCTAAAAACAGAACAGGGAATCTAGTAGTCATTTTGACTCAGCCCCACAATACTTCAAATATCTCAAGATCGGTAACTCTTTTGTTTTCATAGTTTCTTTTGTAAGAAAATAGACTCTTCAAGCTTTAATGGCATAATTCACTCAGCTTCTAATTCAACTCCTACAAATTATGGCGATTTTCCAAAATCACCTTACTGCTGCTGTCCCCAAACAGATTATTACCGAATCAAATACTAACATTAGCATTTCACCTTAATAGCTAGCTTGCCAAGCCTTAATTTAACATATTTTCATTCAATTTAGTCTAATAACGCATAAATGGGTAAATTACATTTTTACCCCTAATATTTCGCACTTTCACAATTTAGTCTTTATTCCACAAAACACAAAATACACAAAGTTTGGTCACACTCCTTAAGGGCCGAATCTTCCTAGTGCCCATATAAGTCCATACATCTCATTTATTTCACCTTTGAGTCCTTCAAAAATTTGTTTTTGTAATTTAGCCCTAACTACTCAAAATCACCAAAAACTTCAACACAAAACATATTAATCTTTTATAGCCGAAAACCATACTCACCCCCAAAATCGAAATTTCAACATGGTTTACAAAAATCACTTGATAGCTCACTCAATATCAACTAAAATTTCAAAAGCTAGTACATACTTCCTTACCTTAATAGTGACTTAAAATGACCGATTGCTCATGTTACCAACAATATTCAAGATTTGAACATGGGCTAAGTAAGGGACTTAGTAACTAGCTTAATACATTCAACAATTTCCAAAAGCTACCATGCATTACATACCTTATTCAAGACTAGAAGGAGTGGCCGAATGTCTTACTTCCCCTTCCCCCTTCTTCTTAGCATTTTCGGCCAAGGATGATAAAAGATGAACAAATTTTTTTCTTTCTTCTTTAGAACATTCGGCCAAGGGGAAATGAAGAAAGATGGACACTTTTTTTTTTTGTTTTTCCTTCTTACTTTCACGGCAAAAGGGGAGGAAAGAAACAATTACCACCCATCCTTTCCTTTTTCCATTTCTTTATTTCCCCATACTTCTTATTATATTTTTATCCTACATACCTCACTAGGCCAACATGTTCCCAACATGTTTCCACCCATAGCATGGCCGGCCACTACATGTTAGGGAGGGGGAATTTGACATGCAAGTCCCCTTTTTCTTCCACATGCACTAATAGGTCCTCATGCATTGACCTATCACATTTTAAAATTTTCTCATATAAGTCCTATTGACTAAATTCACATGCAATCGACTAAATCGAAGCTTGAAATTTTCACACATTCATGATTACATATTCTAGATAATAAACATCGCATTCAAACCTTTCGGTGACTCGGTTTAGCGGTCCTGAAACCACTTCCCGACTAGGGTCAATTTTGGGCTGTCACACACAAGACCAAATTCAGGGATTTGAGAATAATGCAAAAAGTTAGGTTTCATGTTCACCCCCCACACTTAAGATGTACATTGCCCTCTATGTACAAAGATAGATTATTCAGAATAAAGAAAATCATAAGAGGAACGGAGGTGAAACTCCCTGTTATATGGATGTGGAGCTTGATTCTGAGGATGGAGTGTTCGGGGAAAGTGGTAGCTGCCATTGTTCTTGGCTAGATGAAGAAATTGGGTCGTTGAACATGGCACTCGTGAGGTATTGTTTCCCATTTGTTTTCTAATTCTGTAAAATATTCCTAGCAGCTTTGCTTGGAAGTCTGTAGAATCGTGAAGAGCTTATTAAGAGTTGGTGTGGAAAAGAGCGTAGTGGAATTACTTGTTAGAAATACCAGAAAATTGAAAAAGTAAAATTTACTAATATAGATATGTCTTTTAAAATAAAATAATAAAATTGAAATGAGAATAAAAATCAAAAGAAAAAGAAAAATAAAAATAAAATAAATAAAATAAAATAAAAATAAGAATAAATAAAAAAATAAGAAGATTCAATGATCCTCGTCGGTGGGGCCCTTAGGTGGTGATGCTGGAGTGGCGATATGAAAGTACTGGCACAGCTGCTGCATCATGGCTTGCATATCGTCCATCTGTCAGTCCCGTTGCCAATCTCGCTCATGAATCTTCTCGAACTGTGTAGTGCAATACTGCTCAAAATGGGCGAGTCGGTCAGAAAGATGTGCCAATGAAGCAACTGCATGAACTGGTCATTCCCTAGGTGGCGCGGTGGAAGGCTCCTCATGTTGTGGGGCAACATCATCAGGGATGTCCTCAAGATCCTCCTCGTCAATGGCATGCAAGAGGCGGTACTGAGCAGGATTAGTCCCACGTTGGCGCTCGATCATCCTCATGTGTAACATAGTCGTGATTCCCTATGGAGACATCTGACCTATCAGGGTAAGCACTGATGACTGGGCCACGGTGTTGAGGAGGCCGAAGTGTCTGGCAAGGCGTGTCACATAGGGGCCGATGGAGATCACTCCCTTCCTATGTCGCTCGGTCTGATGGCAAATGGCGAAAACAATGAAGTAGGCCAAGTCAGCCACGTGTGCATTTGCCATGCACCATAAATAGCAAGCGTCGTGGATGGTGATGACGCCGATGCTATCTCTCTTCCCGATTAAGGTGTGTGCCAATATGGCATGGAGATATCGTAGAGAAGGGGAGAAAGCTGAGGCCTTCGAGCGACTAGGGTCGCAGGTGGAAGAGAGTGGTGCCAAAGCCTTCCAGCACTAGGAGGGGGAGATGTGGATATTGTGTGGTAGTGCATTCATGTCCTCCTCCTCCATAAACTCATCTGTGTAAAGTCCGAGAGCAACTCCAAACTCTAGGACACTCATCGCACGAACTAGACCACCTAATCGGAAGTGAATGGTGCCTGGGTCGTCATTGTTCGTCATCACCACTTGGAAATGAAAAGTAGAGCACAATTCTAAAGTTAGCTCTAAATAAGTGGGCTCGGTAATAGCGAAGAACCATTCTCATGGGTCTGTGGATAGGAGGGTGCGGATGGTGTCAGCGAGCTGGACTTGCTCTACGGCAGCCCAGTTGATGCAGCAACCTGTGGTGATGGGTCATGCGCATAGTATCTGAAATAGCTCCTCCTATGAAGCTTTTGGAAATTCCAGGAACGGGTGCCAAACTTAGGCTGTAGCACGCACCGAGGACGAACCCGGTCCCCTACGTCTCTTTGGGGATGGGACCGCGGCCTTCTTTCCTCTTGATGACGACATAATGTACCTGAAAATATATGAGCATTGATAGAATCCAAGATACATCAATAGTTAAGCAAGAGGCCTAAAACTAGTATATGCTATTTAGTGGCTTAAATAATTCAAATATAGAAAATTCTAAGTCAAATTCTTTTCTTTTCTAAAGTAAAATATTACAATATCTATGTAAAGCATGTAGAACACTAATGTAGCAATACAAACTGTAACAATAAAGTTGAGAAAGTGAACCAAAGGCTGCTGTATGGTGGCGCATGGGTGTGTGACGCGAAGAGGAAGCTGTGTGGTGGGAAAAATGGAGGGTATAGAGAAGGGAAAGTGGGGATTAATGCAAGGGAAATGGATTTCAGGGTGGTTTGAGGGTTGGGGAAGTGAGAATCTTGGGAATGGTGGCCGGAATAAGGATTAGGGAGTGGGGAGTGGGGAAGAGGAGTTTTTGGCTAGGGTTTTGAAAGGGGGGAAAAGATTGACAATGGTTTGTTTATTTAGGGAAGGTGCACTTTGAGGGTGAGCCCGTGTTTTTCGAATTTTTCAATTTAGGTCGTGCTCAACTTGTCTTGGGCGTGTGTCAAAGACGACCATATCTCACGGCCGTTCCTAGCTTTGTTTGCTTCTCCCACACCCGTGTTTTATGGTAGCACGCCCATGTATTGTTGTACACGGTTGAATGGCACGGGCGTGTTGCACGCCCGTGTCGAAGAAAC
Organism: Gossypium hirsutum; assembly: GCF_007990345.1. Classification (NCBI taxonomy): domain Eukaryota; kingdom Viridiplantae; phylum Streptophyta; class Magnoliopsida; order Malvales; family Malvaceae; genus Gossypium; species Gossypium hirsutum. The sequence continues at coordinate 99,064,182 of NC_053424.1, read as the reverse complement.
AGAATCGCGCCTTCTCCTTGGCACGCCCGTGGGTTTTCAGTCCCACGCCCGTGGTCCTCTATCAAGTTCACCCACGGCCATGTCGCACAGCCGTGGGGATTTCTCGCACCCCGTGTTTTGGGGAAATCATGTCCTGCTTCAACATGGCCGTATCGCACGGCTGTGTTTCTTCCCTTGTTTGTCCGCAGCTTTAGGCAAGCCCATGTGCCTGCCCGTGTGTGCTGAAAAACTTTGCAATTCAAAGACTAAGTTAATTGATTCGAAGTGTGAGAAGTTAAAAATGAAGAAATCAAAATATGCTAGTGCTCGGGTTGCCTCCCGAGAAGCACTTATTTATAGTCTAAGCTCGACTTACCTCTTCGTTGAATGATCATGGTGGTTCAAGGAGTTCATACTCCTCATTCCTGTTGTCAATTTTAAAATAAGGTTTTAAACGGGTGTTGTTTACCTTAAAAGTGCCGAACTTGGGATGACTCACCTCAACCGTACCGAATGGGAAAATACTGAGTACCGTAAAAGGGATTTCCTCATTTGGTGTGGTAGTGATAATGTGAGGATCAATGGCATCTAGTAAGACTGTATCGCCAGCCTTAAGTTGATTAGGAGAGGTATCGGGCTTGTTTTTGTGTAGTTTCGGTTTATCATGTGTTCTCGGTTTGTGTTCTCACCATTCGTCTAGCTCCTCTATCCGTAGTCTTCGTTCTTCATAGACGTCTTTGTTCTCTTCATAATAGTAGCACACTGTCTCTGTTGTCTTGGTTTGAAGAAGTTCCTGCAAGGACGATTGAATATTAGTTTTATCATTGACAGGTTTTATAGCATTAGCTTGAGTCTTAGAGGTTTTGACTGAGTCGCGTGCTTGGAGTATTGTTGCGTCGTCACCTGCACGAAGTGTTAGCTCTCCTATGCCTTCATTAATAATGGTTCTGGCAGTTGCTAAAAATGGTCGTCCTAAAATTGAAGGTACCTCGTTATCCTCATCCATATCTAAGACAACGAAGTCTACTGGGTAAATAAATTTATCAATTTTAACGAGAACATCTTCAATAATACCCTTAGGACATTTAACTATTTTGTCAGCCAATTGTATTCTCATCCTAGTCTATTTGGGTTTACCGAGACCTAGTCGTTTAAACATTTTATACGGCATAACATTTATACTTGCTCCTAGATCAGCTAAAGCATTATTCACAGATAGACTACTAATTAAACAAGGAATTGTAAAACTCCCTGGATCTTTTAATTTGTTAGGTAGCTCATTCTTTAGAAAAGCTGAGCAGACTGCATTGAGTTCCACATGCGATGTAGCGTCTAATTTCCTTTTATTGCTCAGAAGTTCCTTTAAGAATTTTGCTGAGTTGGGCATCTGCGAAAGAACTTCAATAATGGTAAGTTAATATGTAATTTCTTTAAGAGTTTGACAAACTTACCGAATTGTTCTTATATTTTGTCTTTCGTCTTCGCTTTAGGATATGGCACACGAGGTTCATGATTTGTACTTACCTGTTTGGTATCATTATTGTTTACCTCTTCTCATCCTTTGTTCATCACGTTGTCTTGCTGTAATTCTGGCTCAGGTGTAATGAATCATTCCTTATCTTAGGAACTAATTGCATTAAGGTACCTTAAGGTCGTTCGGAGATTAGTTTGGACAACTGGACTATCTGAGTTTCGAGTCCTTGGATCGACGTTTGTTGATTCTTAAGTGCTGTATCGGTATTTTGGAAACAGGTTTCTGACACCGAGATGAATTTAGAAGGCATCTCTTCAAGGTTTGGTTTTTTCTCCTATTGGTAAGGTGGCTATTGAAAACCCTGAGGATTTTGTGGCTTTGGATTTCCTTGACCTCCCCGAGAAAAATTGTGGTGGTTCCTCCAACCTGCATTATAAGTATCACTGTATGGGTTATTTTGAGATCTAAAGTTATTATTACCCATAAAGTTGACTTGTTCCTCTTCGGGTGTGGGATTGAATGATTGATATTCTGTATGCACACCTCATCCGCTTGAGTCACACCTCATTACTGGATGTACCTGCGTAGAACCAAGAAAACTATCAATCTTTTTATTAAGAAGTTCTACCTGATTTGAGAGCATGGTGATTGGATCGATGTTATAGACACCGGTTGTTTTTGTTGGCTTTGTCCTCATAACTTGCCACTGATAGTTATTCAGTGACATCTCCTCTATAAATTCATAAGCATCTTTCGGTGTTTTATTGTTGATGGTTCCACCAGCAGCTGCGTCAATCATTTGTCTTGTCGAGGGATTCACACCATTGTGGAACGTTTGAAATTGCAGCCAAAGTAGTAACCCATGGTGAGGGCACCTTCTCAGTAAGTCCTTGTATCTCTCCCATGCATCATAAAGTGTTTCTAAATCCATTTGTACAAAAGAAGAGATATCATTACATAATTTGGTCGTTTTAGCTGGCGAAAAATATTTTAGTAAAAATTTCTCGATCATTTGTTCCCAATCAGTGATAGACCCTTATGGTAACGAGTTCAACCACTGTTTAGCTTTGTTTCACAGTGAAAAGGGAAATACCCAAAGACAAATGGCATCATCAGAAATGCCATTGATTTTGAATGTATCACAAAATTCAAGAAAGTTTGCTAAGTGCATGTTGGGATTCTCATCCTGTAAACCATCAAACTGAACAAACTGCTGTATCATCTGAATGGTATTAGGTTTTAGTTCAAAATGATTCACAACAATAGCAAGTCTAACTATACTAGACTCAGTTCCTGTTAAAGAAGATTTAGCATAGTCATACATAGTACGTGGAGCAGGATTTAATTAGCTGCAATTATAGGAGGCAGCTGATCGCCTGGATTTTCGGCCATCTCTTCGATTAGGGTTTAAGTATCGTCTTCTCGCTCGTTCTCTGTGTTTTTGATTAGCTGCAATTAGAGCAGGCCTTACTTCTCTTTGATTTCTACGAACTGTGCGATCGATTTCTTCGTCAAAAAGTAGTGGTCCTGATGGGTTTCTTCTAGTCATAAACTATAAGAGAAAAAGTAAATTAATAAATAATAAAATAAAATAAAATTGCAAGAAAAATAAATGGCTAAAGTAATAAAAAATTAGTGTTCCTAGCATTTCAATTCCCCGGCAACGGCGCGAAAAACTTGATCGCGTGATTCGTAACAAGTAATAAATATTGATAATGAAGATCAAACCTAAACTAACTATTATCACGACGAAAAGGCAAGCGCACCTATCGAACAATAGAATAGTAACGGCAAGACTGGGATATCGTACATAATGGAACCAAAAGTACTAGTAATAACTATCTTTTTATTATCTAACCTAGAAATAAAAGGGTTTGTTTATTGAACAAATTATCTAAACTAACTAACTAATTTAATTAAAGCAAAGAACAAATTTGGAAAAAGACTTGAAGAGAAGCAGTTGATAAAGACGACACCCAAGGTGGAATCCACCTAGATTCACTTGTTATCTGACTCTGAACCAGACGATTTATTCACTTGACTTGATCTGTGAGACTCCCTAACCTCTGTTATTATCCCTTTCGAGACTAATAATGTCTAACCCTCAGTTTAATTAATTGAAATCTCTTTCTTAATTAAAACCCCTAGGGAAGCAGTAAATCACTCTAGGACTCCCATATTAGGTTTCACCCTAATCCGGTAAAATCTCGTAACCCTATTTCTAGGCATTCGATCAAATCCCCTTAATTATGCCAAATCTACTCTTAGGCAGGGTCTATTCCTCCTCCACATAAGCACATCAAATCATGAATTAATACCCGAAATATTAACTCAAGCATTATGAACACATAATTAAGAACAAATCAAGTATTTATCATACAGTTCTGATAATAATAACAATATCCATCATAGGTTTATTCCCCTTAGGTATCTAAGGGGTTTAGTTCATAATAAAATAAGAGTACATCTCAAGAGTATGAAAATAACAAAACATAAAGAAAACTCTAAAACCCCTGAAGGAATTCTGAGAGAGATCTTCAGTCTTGGAGTAGCTTCGGCTTTTGAGATGGATCGTCTGGCTTTTTTCAAGTAATTCCTGGCCTGTAGTTCTATATTCCAGAAAAGTTCTGGAAAGAGCGGCCTCTTTCTAGTCACACTTAGGGTGTTTATATAGGTTCTGGATTGGCTTTCTTCCTCCCTAAGTACCCTTTTCCGTGTAAAATACAACTAATTGAAAAATGGACACGACCGTGTGCCATAGCCGTGTGACGTGATTACCAGGCCGTGTTCGATCCGTTGAATTGCACATAGCCGTATGGGCTCAATGGCCAGGCCGTGTGAATCTTAAAACCTTGGTCAACACCCCCGAAGGACATGGGCGTGTAAGATGCCCATGTGGCAAGGCTTAGGCCGTGTCATCTTCTCGATTTGGTCTGTTTTGTCCCTTTTTATCTCGTTTTTGGCTCCTTTAGACTCTTGGTGCTCTCCTGAGTACAAAACATGAAATAACCAGATTAAGAGCACCAAAATCCACAAATCTAGTAATAAACATCCATAAATATGCTAAGTATTCGGGGTATAGATATGTATAATTTGGCGTTTATTAGTCGTGTACCTCAAAATGAATAATGATGTCATAAACAAAATTTTCAGGTTTTTGGTCATGAGCGATAACACGGGCGTGTTTGGGCCGTGTGAGGGACACGGACCAGAGATACGGGCATGTGCTTGGCCGTGTGAAAACTTCTGTTGGTTCAAAACGAAAAATAAATCCAAATAATTCAACATGGGTGGGACACACGGGCGTGTCCTTAAGCACACGGGCGTGTGCTTTGCCTCCACACGGGCGTGTGCTTTGCCTCCACACGGGCGTGTGAGGCATAACTCTAGTAATTTTACTACAATTTTCTATAGTCCTCAGTTTAGTCCTGGATCGCTTTTAATGTATGTTTTGGACGTTGAAGGTCCATAACCGGGACACTATGATTTCATTTAGTCAGTTTTAAAGCAAAATGACATTTTATAACCTGTATTTTCCAAAAGCGTTAAAGTATATGTCTGGTAACGCCTTGTACTTGTCCCGGTCTCTAGAATGGGTAAGGGGTGTTACACCTGCTATACGCAAAGGTGTTTTATTTTGCTGCTCTTGCTGTGAGGAAAGTTGGGGTTGACCGAAACATTGCCTAGTTGGATAGAGTTTGAATTTGGTGGTTGAAGAGATAATGGTGGAGTGATTTTAGGAGGAAAATGTGGGACTTGGAAGTGTAGGGATTCTGTAGCCGAATTTGTAGAGGGATATAAGGAAATGATAATGGGGAGTTGAGGGGAGAGGGAGTGTTGTGCCGAATGGGGATTCTAGTTGCTCATTGAAATTGGCTTTGGAAAGTGGGATATAGGTACTTTTCTGTCTACCTCGTTTTCTTTCAGTTTCTTTGGGGACGAACTGTGCTAGGGGTGTGAGTAATATCCTTTGTTTTTGGCTTATTTCGAGTATCATTTAGGTTCATTTCGGTTGTTGGCTCTTTATATACCCTTATCTAATCAATTCGCATCTCTCCTCTACTTTCCCAAACCTTGGCCGACTATTTTTGAAGTGATTTCGTGTTGTATTTTTTCTTCTGGCCTTGCTCTTCTTCCTCTACCCCTTTTGGTCAATTGCTGCCGAATAATGCTTTTTTCCCTCTCTCTCTTGTTTTCGATTTTGAGCAATCTTACTTGCTTCTCTGCCGACTTCCCTTCTCCATTTTTCCTCTCTCCCTCCAACAAGCGTGCGTTGGTTGAATGTCGTGTGGTAAGTCCCTGTTTTGCTCTAGCCCTTTCGGCTTTTCTCTCTTTTCTTCTCTTATTGCTGATTCTCATCTCCTCTATTCTTGGTGGTGCTCCTTTCGGTTCTTAGAACTTTTCGAGGAGTGAAGGGGTTTACAAGTGTTACTGAGGCATTCGAAACCTTTCTCTCATCACTCAATCGAAGGTAACTCTATTCTTATCATCGTGTTCAACCTGATTTTTTGGGTTCTGTGATTCTGTAAGCTAACCTATGTTTATTTAAGCCATGTGTATGAACAATCACGACTAATAAAGTCCACTTGTAACATAGATATCCGTCAAGGAGTTTGTGATCAGCCTTCGTCAGCGGTTTAAGCCGGCTAAATAACACTCGTTCAATCAAGGCAAGTATCAATATTATTTCAGTTTAAGTGTTAAAAGAGGGTGATTAACCATATTGATTAAAGGATTGACAGAGTGTATTGATTGGATATAGGTTTGGTGCTCGTGGGCTTCTACGCCTTTTCGCAAACAAGGTGTGTAGACATTGCCCAAATCATAAATCAGAAAAAGCTGAAAAATATGACCATTGACACCACACGGGCATGTGCTTGTGGTAATCCGAATGCATAAACATGGGTGTTTAATCGTAGAGGCCACCATGAGCGATTTCGTGGGCTTAGGCCATTTTGGGCCATGTTGGACCGAAATGGGCCGTGTGGGCCCATAGACATGTAGACCTCACATGGGAAAATCAAAATGTGTAGAGAATAATGGGCCAGGCTATGTATCCAGGTGGCCAAGGTCATTTTTGTATTTCGTGGGCCACACCGGCGTGTGGGTCCACATGGACCCGTATTGTAGGCCTTTGGCCCATTTTCACTGTTTGACTGTTGAGGTTGCACGGGTCGCCCGAGACGACTGTTGATCTACTTTTGGGTCGGTAAGTATACCTAGACCCCCAAATTGATAAAATGACTGTTATGCCCTTATGTGCTAAAATGGCTATTATGCCCTTATAAGATGTATGACTATAATTGAGCATGCTATTTTATATATATATTGCCTAAATGTATGATATGATGATATTTTACATGGGGATGGGTTTATTATGATTGGAGGAAGTGTACTGTACTGGCAGCTCTGCTGCATATACTGTTTAGTGCCGCAACCGATGCTATTTTAGAGTGTAGGAATGGGTGGGTTGATTTTATCCCTACATGGAGTGTAGGGCTAGACGGAGTGGAGTGTAGAGGCTAGTTGGGTAGGATTTCTGATTGCATAAATGTACTGTTACTATTACTAAAACGGGCTAAGACCCACACTGATATTGTTACTGTATTGGGCTAAGGCCCTAACTGAAAATGAACTGTTATTGAGATAGGCTTAGGCCCAGATTGCATTTGCGTACTATATGATTGATTGTTTGTTACTTAGGGATTACACACTAAGTTTCATAAACTCACCCTACAGCTTATCTGCGCATGTAATCCCTAGGAGGTTGGTCCTGTAAGGGACTCGAAGGTGGCCACACAACAGCAGTTGCTTACACGTTCAATTTTTTTATTTAAAAGTAATTTAATTTCAGTATTTTGATGTAATAAGGCCTCTTAAAATTTTAAGTTATAATTTTGGGTTTTATTTATTTTGATTCATATCTGTTAATAGTGAAACACTATTTTTCAATAAGATAAACGTATTTCAAAACACTACGTTACGCAACATATTTTTAAAAGCTTTCGCACAAACAATGTTTTAAAAAGTAATAACAAATTAATATGATTAACATTTTGCTGAACGACTTGAGTTTTAATAATGAACGAGACGTCCTAAATCTTTATTAAGATCACAAAGAGATTTAATATGGAATGGGTTTTTCAACGATATTATATTTTGCAAAAAACACTTTAAGGTGATATCGCCAGATTCAGCCATAACGTCTAGGCTGGGGTTGGGGTGTTACATTTAATTGTATCAGACTCAGGCTGCAAAACTCGGCTATGGATTTGAGTTTCTTTTAAAAACTTGAAATTCTAAAAAGAACTGGTTCAAATGATTTGAAAGAACTTTTAAATGTTTTTATCGAATGTGTGGTACACTGAGTCGCCAACACCGATTCTGTAAGTTCTCTTAAACTATTGTTTGTTTCAATTGAAATACTGAGACTACTATAAGTAGTAGATTGTACTGAAATACTCTATTTTAGGGTAAAACTAAAATTGTAGTATGACTGCGTTATGCGAAAACGAACTCTGAAATACTGATATTGCTTTTTATAAAATATTCTTTAATGAACACTGGAACTGTAATCTGAAGCATAAAATTTCTAAAACAGATAAAGCGTAATCCGTTATGAGAACTAGAGGTACTCGTAGAAGGGTACAAGAGGCCGCGGCGAAGGCCATGGGGGTGCTCGGGCTGGGTCTTCGTCATCTGGCCACATGTCTAACATTGAAGCTAGAGAGGCACTAGCTTCACCTGTTACTGAGACTGGGTCTAACGATTGTGCGGCTGGGGACGAGGCACTGTCCCAAGCTGTGTTGTGAATTCTGGAGAGGGTCACTAGGCCCAATATTGGTACTGTAGGCCGTGGGTCGGTTTGGAATGACTCTGGTCTAATGAAGTTGAGACTTTTAGGGGTATTGCTGGAGTTGCCCCTAACATGGCTGAATATTGGATAAAGGCCATAGAGAGGATCATAGATGACCTCGACTGTACCCCCGAGCAGAAACTAAAGGTTGCAGTGTCACTATTGCGAGATAAAGCCTATTAGTGGTGGCTTACAGTTAAAGAGGGTACTCAGCCCTACCGGTTGACCTGGGAATTCTTCAAGACTGCTTTTCAGGGAAAGTATGTGGGCGCTAGTTACGTAGATACTCAGAGGAGAGAGTTTTTGAATTTGACTCAGGGGGATAGATTAGTGGTTGAATATGAGGCAGAATTTTTAGGTTTGAGCTGCTATGCGCGTGGGATGGTGGCAACTGAATATGAGTACTGTATTTGTTTCTAGGACAGCCTCAAAGATATCCTACAGGTTTTGATAGCTCTACAAAGGGAGCAAGATTTTACTGCTTTGGTCAATAAGGCGAAGATCACCGAGGATGTGAAGCGCGCTGAGCGCTAGAATTGTGAAAAGTAAAAGGGTAGGAGCAAGAGGGATTCTGAGCCCTCAAGTTCATTTCAGAGGCCTAAGAAAAATGCCAGAGTTGATGGGCCAGTCAGAATTGGGGCCCCTATTGTTGCTACTGGATTGCAGCCCTATGCAGATTGTGGGAGACACCATCAAGGCGAGTGTTGGAAAAGGATTAGGGCATGTTTGAGGTGGGGATCATTGGAGCACCGTATTAGAGATTGTCCATAGAGGCTCGATTTGATTCAAGCTACTAGTGTGGGTACTTTTCTACCGCTGAGGAGTATTCAGCAGCCACCGAGAGGTTGTGATCAGGCTAGAGGTGGTAATGGTGTGGGTCATAGACAGAGGGCACCGGTCAGATGTGCTAGTCATATTGAGGTGAGGTAGCCAGCTCTAGTTTATGCTGCACATTGCTGAGAGGATGGAGATGCCCCAGATGTTATCACGGGTACGTTCTTTATCCATAATGTACCTTATATTGCACTGATTGATGTTGGATTTATTCATTCCTATATAGCATGTACTATATCTAAGACCTTGGGTTTAATGATTGAAAGCACTACGAGTGAGGTTACTATGTTGAGTCCATTAGGGCAATCAGTGAGGGTAAATAAATTGTTCACAGATGTACCTTTGGAGGTTCAAGGAACCATATTTTTGGCAGATTTGATGGAACTCCCTTTTGGAGAATTCGACTTAATACTAGGTATGGACTGGCTAGTTAAGCATCAAGTGAACTTGGATTGTCCTACTAAACGGATGGTACTGAAAACTGCGGAGGGCGATGAGGTAGTTATAATTGGGAGGGTCAAAATTATTTGTCAAACGTGATTTCTACACTTAGGGCCGAGAAATCGGTTCGTAAGGGTTGTGAGGCATGTTTAGCCTACATCGGTGTTTCTAATTCTTAGGTTTCTTCTGTTAAAGATATCATAACAGTTAAGGACTTTCTGGATGTTTTTCCCGATGAGCTACCTTGGTCACCTCCAAACTGTGAAGTTGAATTTGGGATTGAACTAATACCTAGCACTGCTCTAATGTCCACCACCCCTTATAGAATGGCACCGAAGGAGCTTGTGGAGCTTAAACCTCAAATTAAAAAGTTAATGGAACGAGGGTTCATCCGCCCTAGTGTGTCTCCGTAGGGAGCACCGATTTTATTTATGAAAAATAAGGATGGATCCATGCGTATGTGCATCGATTACCGACAATTGAATAAATTGACTGTTAAGAACAAGTACCCCTTTCTGGGGATTGATGATCTATTCGACTAGTTTCGTGGAGCTTCTATTTTCTCTAAAATTGATCTCCGATCGGGGTACCGTCAAGTAAGAGTTAAAGTGGCTGATGTACATAAGAAAATGTTTAGGACTCGTTTTGGTCATTACAAGTTCCTAGTGATGTCGTTTGGAATGACGAATGCACCAGCGACTTTTATAGATCTGATGAACTGAGTGTTCCAGCCCTATCTGGATCAGTTCATAGTGGTTTTTATCGATGATATCCTGGCGTATTCGAGGATTGAAGATTAACATGACGCACATCTCTGAGTTGTTCTACAGATTCTGAGGGAGAAACAACTGTATGCCAAGTTTAGTAAGTGTGAGTTCTAATTATGAAAGGTAACATTTCTGGGCCATGTCGTATCTGCGGAAGGGATTAGAGTTGATCCTCAAAAAGTTGAAGCTGTTCTGGATTGGAAGCCACTTAAGACTATATCTGAGATTCGTAGTGTAACACCCCGTACCCGAGACCGTTGCCGGAGTCGGACACGAGGGGTTCACAGACTACATTCACTTACTTGCACAGTTCATTTTAAAAATTTCCAGGCAGTTGGCTAACTGTGTCACTGTCACCTTAAAAATCATATCTTGAGTTCTAAAACTCGAAAATCAGTTTCGTAATTTTTTCCCTGAAACTAGACTCATATTTCCATCTACATATTTTTTTCTAGAATTTTTGGTCGGGCCAATTAGTACAGTTTATTAGTCAAAGTCTCCCATGTTATAGGGATCGACTACACTGACCTTTGCGAATTACAACTTGGATATCTCCCTGTACATAGCTTCAATACTGATGCTGTTTGTTTCTATAGAAACTAGACTCAAAAAGGAATCTATGAATATATGGAATGACTCCTAATTATCTCTGGTTAATTTATAATGAATTTCCAAAGTCGGAACAGGGAATCCAGAAACCGTTCTGGCCCTGTCTCACGAAAACCTGAATATCTCTTAACATACTGTTCATATGATCGTTTCATTACTATCCTATGAAATAGATTCATCAAGGTTCGTTTAAATAATTTATTCACTATTTAATTCCATTCCTACTATTTTTAGTGATTTTTCACATCCACATCACTGCTGCTGTCAGCATCTGCCTTTAAGGTAGACTTTACCTATTTCATAGTTTCCATGATTCAACTAGCCCTTTTAGCATAAATAGCACAAATTATGATAGTGATTAACCATTCCCATGGCCAATCCTTGTTAAGCATATCCACACCTCTCAATAACCATATCCATACCAAATGATTATAACATTATGCTCAAACATATATAAGCCATTTTCGCATGGCTATCCAAAATTATACAAATCCAAAGGGTCCATGACCCACAACAAAAAGGGTAGTCCTATACATGCCATTTCAAAGTTCAACCAAAAGTATACCAAAAGGACCTTTGATAGTGTGGGCGACTTCGACTTCAAAATCCCGAGTCCGATAGCTGAAGAACCAAAATCTATAAAACAGAGAATCAAAGAAACGGAGTAAGCATTAAATGCTTAGTAAGTTTTGAGCAAAGAATTTAGACACAACCAAAGTATAGCATCCATGTAGCTAACCAGATAATTTCATATGCTCAAATTTTCAATATCATACTTACTTCACATTACCAACCCTTATATTCATACACAAAGATCAACTTAGCCAAAGGCCGGTAGCTCATTTATCAACTGAGCGAATACTTATTTGTAAGGGCTCAACTAATTCAAAGCACATACGAAACATACCTCAATGCTGGGATGTTACAAGCGTATTAACTGAAATTTTTACAACAAGATCGTTCATTCCCGAATCACGTACCTTCGGAATTTAACCGGATATAGCTACTCGTTCAAATGCCTTCGGGACATAGCCCGGTTATAGTAACTCGCACAGATGCCTTCGGGACTTAACCCGGATTTAGTAACTCGCACCAATGCCTTCGGGCTTAGCCCGGAATTAGTAACTCGCACCAATGCCTTCGGGCTTAGCCCGGAATTAGTAACTCGCACAAATGCCTTCGGATCTTAGTCCGGATATGGTCACTTAGCACAAAGCCTTCGGGACTTAGCCCGGACATCATTCGAATAATCATGCACATTTAACAATAAATCATGACACATTCGTATTTCATTTTCATTAGCAAAACTCAAACACAAGACACTTATCACTCTTGCAATTTCGGCTCAATAGCCACACACAAAGAGCAAGATTTTGATTTGTTTAAAACATGATCTAATCAAATCATAATTTAAGCTCTATTACTCAAGAACTTACCTCGGATGTGGTCGAGCGATTTCGACAGCTATTCGATCACTTTTTCCTTTCCCTTGTCCAACTGTGGTCCTCTAAGCTCTTGAGCTAATTCAAACAAATTTAACTCATTAAAGTCTCATTTTGCTAGCTTATGGCCGAATATGACAAGGAGTTTGATAGGTCATATGGCCACCTTTTAGCTCAAATACACAATGGTCATACGCATTTTTAATCACATCAAGCAATTTAATACAATTCATTCGAACATCAAAAGAGAAGCTCAAGGTACTTAGCCCATATATACATTAGACATTAGAGTCACATATGTACGAAATCACGAATCGAATTCAACATACTAGCTAATATTTCCCCTTAGCTGAATTTTCTAAGTCAAGCTAAAGCCATCAATAGGCTACCTATGGCCGAATGTACACATAACTTATGTACTTATTCATGTGGCCGAACATACATGTCTATGTTGGGGCCGATTGCAACACTTAATACATTCTACAAGTATGGTCACTTGTATTGACTAAACACCATTTTGTTTCAAGTTCAAAACTTGGCTAATACACACATATACACTAGTAAATCAAGCACTAACATTTGCACTTCACCTTACTGCCATTTCTCATCCAATAACGTGAACAACAACCATATTTCTCTTCTACTTCCTACCATGGCCGAATGCATCACAACACCATACCATTTCAATTTTTGGTCATGGTTGAACGAGGAACTTAATGTCTCACTCAAAGATGCTAAAAAGAAGATTCAAGAGTCATCAATCCACCATCACATGCATCATTACAAGCTTCACTTTTAGCATGCAAATAACATCAACACAAATCCACCTTAGCCGAATATCATCTCCATGACATAGTAAGGATTTGAACCATGGGCTAGTTAGAACTCAAGCTAACAAAAAAAACATGCATGAATCTCATGGCACAACATCAAACTTACCTTAATCTAGATACAAGTATGGCCGAACCTCCTCCTAATCCTCTTCCAAACCAAACATGAAGCAAGAACTCCTTCCTTCTTCCTTAGAATTTTTGGCCAAGGATGAACCAAAGGATGAACACTTTTTTTTTGTTTTTCTTTCCTTCAACTCACGGCAATGGGGGGGACAATCACACACATCCTTTCCTTTTTTTTTTGTTTCTCATCCTACTAACACTAATATTTTATTGCCCATGCTCTTTATTTTATTAATCCTTACATAATGCATTACCCCAACATGTTTATGACATGTTTTTAGCCATAACATCTTGTCCACCCATGCTCATGGCCGGCCACTACATATTAGGGGGGAAAATTGACATGCAAGTCCTCCCTTTTGATTACATGCACTATTAAGTCCTAGTAGATTAGCCTATCACATTTCAAAAATGTCACCCATAAGTCCTTTTGACTAAATTCACATGCAATTTACTAAATTGAAGCCTAAAACTTTCACACCTTCATAATCACATATTTTAGACAATAAATATCACATTCAAATAATTTGGTGACTCGGTTTAGCGGTCCCAAAACCGCTTTCCGACTAGGGTCACTTTAGGGCTGTCACATGTAGTTTTCTAGGACTAGAAGGGTATTATAGACGATTTGTGGAAGGGTTTTCGTTGATTGCTACACCTTTGACTAAGTTATTACATAAGGGTGTGTCGTTTAACTGGATTGATGCACAGTAGGAGAGTTTTGAGAGGCTTAAGAAAGTTTTGACTGAGGCCCCTATTTTAATACAGCCAGAATCTAGGAAAGAGTTCACCGTGTACAGTGATGCATCACATGTTGGGTTGGGATGTGTGTTGATGCAATAGGGTAAGGTGGTTGCATAAACATCTTGTCAGCTTAAGACTCATGAGGTAAATTATCTGACGCATGATTTGGAGTTGGCTGCGGTGGTATTTGAACTAAAAATTAGGAGGCATTACCTGTACGGTGAGAAATGTATCATTTACACAGATCACAAGAGCCTCAAGTATCTCCTCACTCTAAAGGAGTTAAATCTTAGGCAGCATACATGGATTGAGCTACCAAAGACTATGACTGTACGATCGAATACCATTCTGCTAAGGGCAATGTGGTGGCCAACACACTGAGTTGTAGGGCTATGACTGATCTGAATGTGATGTTTGCTCGTCTCAGCTTATTTGATGATGGTGGCTTGTTGGCTGAGCTTTAGGTTAAACCAATGTGGATTGAGCAGATTAAGGGTAAACAACTGGATGATGAGTCACTAGGTCCTCGATTCTGATAGATTTAGTGTGGAGAAACATCAGATTTTGGACTAAATAATGAAGGGGTACTCTGTTTCCATGGGAGAGTTTGCGTACTAAAGGATACTGATTTGAGGCAGTCTATACTGCGAGACACACAGTAGTCCTTATGCTATGCATCCTGATGGGAATAAGATGTACCGAGACCTTTGTGAGTTGTATTGGTGGCCAGGTCTTAAGCGTGAAGTTACTGATTTTATGGGTAAATGTCTGACTTGCCAGCAAGTTAAGGCTAAACATCAGTTATGTACTGGGTTACTTCAACAAGTTAATGTTCCGCTTTGAAAGTGGGAAATAGTGATTACGGACTTCATTAGTGGGCTGCCTCTAACGCCTACTAAGAAGGATTCAGTATGGGTCATCGTGGATCGACTGACCAAATCTGCTCATTTCATACCAGTCTGTACTGATTACTATTTACAGAAGCTAGCTAAACTATATGTGTCTGAGATAGTGGGACTGCATGGGGTATCGGTTTTCATAATATCTGATAGGGATCCTAGCTTCATGTCTTGGTTCTTGAAGAAGCTACATGAAGTATTAGGTACAAGGTTGGACTTCAGTATTGTATACCATCCTCAGACAGATGGTCAGTCAGAGAGGGTGATTCAGATACTGAAGGACATGTTGAGGAGTTATGTGATAGATTACCGAGGTAGTTGGGAGGACTACTTACCATTAGCGGAGTTTGCGTACAATAATAGCTACCAGTCTAGCATACAGGTGGCACCTTACGAGGCATTATATGTTCGTAGGTGTCATACTCCCTCCTGTTGGACTGTGTTGGGCGAACGGCGAGTTCTAGGCCCTGAGTTAGTTTTTGATACTGAGGATAAAGTTAAACAAATTTTGGATTGACTGAAGGCAGCATCCAACAGAGAGAAGTCATATGCGGATTAGAAATGTAAGGGGATTGAATATTTTGAGGGGGACATCATCTT
The DNA here is from genome assembly GCF_007990345.1 of Gossypium hirsutum. Lineage (NCBI taxonomy): Eukaryota > Viridiplantae > Streptophyta > Magnoliopsida > Malvales > Malvaceae > Gossypium > Gossypium hirsutum. The sequence continues at coordinate 99,048,581 of NC_053424.1, read as the reverse complement.
TCTCAACGTCGTACTGAGGATTGGACAGAAGGGCAAGTTGAGCCCTAGGTTCATTGGGCCTTACCGCATATTGAAACGTGTGGGATCGGTTACTTATCAGCTAGAGTTACCTCTGGAGTTAGATTGAATTCATGATGTGTTTGACGTCTCTATGTTGAGGCGCTACCACACTGATCCTGCGTATATTATCTTAGCTAAGGAGATTGAGGTTAGGACAGATCTGACCTTTAAGGAAGAACCGGTTCAGATTCTAGACCAGGATGTTAAGGTCTTGAGGAAGAAGTCTATCACACTGGTTAAGGTACTTTGGCGTAATCACAGCTCAGAAGAAGCCACGTGGGTACTCAAAGAAACAATGCGACAACAATACCCTCTTATGTTTTGACCAGGTAAATTTCGAGGCCGAAATTTTCTTTTTGGGGGGTAGAGTTGTAACGCCCCAAATCTTTAGTAATTACTTTTGTATGGTTGTGGCACAACTGTGTATCTATTTCAGTGGTTAAGTATTCTGGGAAGTGTCTGAGAAGTCTTAGGTTCAAGCCCTGGCTTGTGGAAAAGTTTTGTTTTTTATGTGAATAAGCCCTATCTCTAGTCAGTAGGTTCTTAAATAAACGTGAGCGTTTTATAACAGAAAGGGTCTGCTAGTCTAAGGGACAAGTGGCGTGGCATTGTTACTTAAGTTCTTGAGTTTGAGTCCTGCTATGCGCAAAGGTGTTTTATTTTGCTACTCTTGTCATATGGGAACTTGGGGTTGACCGAAACACTGCGTAGTTGGGTAGAGTTTGAATTTGGTGGTTGATGAGATGATGGTGGAGCGATTTTAGGAGGAAAATGTGGGACTTGGAAGTGTGGGGTAGCCAAATTTGTGGAGGGATATGGGGAGAAGATCATAGGTAGTTAAAGGGGAGTGGGTCTTGTGCCAAATAGGGATTCTAGGTGCTGATTGAATTTGGATTGAATTTGGCTTTGGGAAGATTTCGGTTTTGGTTTAGGTACTTTGCTCTCTACCTCGTTTTCTGTCAGTTTCTTTGGGGACGAATTGTGCTAGGGGTGTGAGTAATATCCTTTGTTTTTGGCTTATTTCGAGTTTCATTTAGGTTTATTTCGGTTGTTGGCTTTGTTTGCCCTCTACATACCCTTGTCTAATCGATTCTCATCTCCCCTCTACTTTCCCAAACCTTGGCCAAAATTGTTGAAGTGATTTCGTGTTGTATTTTTTTCTTCTGGCCTTGCTCTTCTTCCTCTACCCCTTTTGGTCAATTGTTGCCGAATATTGCTTCTTTTCTCCTCTCTCTTGCTTTCGGTTTTGAGCAATCTTTCTTGCTTCTCTACCGACTTCCCTTCTCCATTTTTCCTCTCTCCCTCCAATAAGCATGCGTTGGTTAAATATCGTGTGGAAAGTCCTTGTTTTGCTCTGGCCCTTTTGGCTTTTCTCCTCTTCTCTTCTCTTATTACCAATTCTCATCTCCTCTCTATTCTTGGTGGTGCCCATTTCAGTTTTTAGAACTTCTTGGGGAATGAAAGGGTTTATAAGTGTTATGAAGCATTCAAAACCTTTCTCTCATCATTCGATCGTAGGTAACTCTATTCTTGTCATAGTGTTCAACCTGAGTTTTTGGGTTCTATGTTTCTGTAAGCTAACCTGTGTTGATTTAAGCTGTGTGTATGAACAATCACGATTAATAAAGTCCACTTGTAATACAGATATTCGTCAAGGAGTTTGTTATCAGCCTTAGTCAGCGGTTTAAGCGGGCTAAACCACACTCGTTCAATCAAGACAAGTATCAATATTATTTCAGGTTAAGTGTTAAAAGAGGGTGATTAACCCTATTGATTAAAGGACTGACAGAGCGTCTTGATTGGATATAGGTTTGGAGCTCCTGGGCTTCTGCGCCTTTTCGCAAAGAAGGTGTGTAGAAACTATCCAAATCATAAATCGACAAAAGTCGAAAAATGTGACCATTGACGCCACACGGGCATGTGTTCGCTCGTGTGGTAATTCGAATGCATAAACATGGGTGTTTGATCGTAAAGGGCACCATGAGCGATTTTATGGGCTTAGGCCATTTTGGGCCATGTTGGGCCGAAAGGGGCTGTGTGGGCCCCACACACTAGTGGGCCCCACACGAGAAAATCGTATGGATGTGTAGAGAATAATGGGCCAAGCTATGTATCCACGCGGCCAAGGTCATTTTTGGGCTATGTGTGCCTCACGGGCGTGTGGGTCCATGATAAATCGTAATTGATACATATTTTTACCCCATATTTAATGCATTTCATGAATGATTTCCCATTAGAATTTGTGAATTCGATGCTTCTAATGCTTTAATTTCATGTTTTATACTAAGGAGAGCATAGGAGAGCGAAAGGAACGAGAACTGGGCCAAAAAGGAGAAAATGGCCCGAAGTACGAAATCAACATGGCCTAGACCTCCTGACACGGGCATACCATACGGCCATGTCAATTTGGCAGGCTCAAACACAGCCTGAACCAATCAAACACGGGCCTGTGCCACGGGCATGTCCCTGCCGAGCCCAAGTTGAGTCCAATTCGGAAAAGGCTAATTTTGAGGGCTTTTAGGCATTCCAAAGCCCATAAATACACCCTAGAGGAGGAAGATAAAGGAGACAGAGAAGAGGGGGTAAGGAATTACCCCAAGGAAGCCGATTGATCCATCTTAGAAGCCGGATTCATCATCAAGACTGAAGATCTCTCCTCAATTTCCCTTCAGGAGTTTTGTGTTTTCTTTATGTTTTGTATTCTTTATTCTTCTGAGATGTTTACTTATTTAATTATGAACTAAATCCCCTAAATACCTAAGGGAAATGAAACCCAAGACAAATCTTGTTATTTTTCTGAATCGTATGATAAATATTTAACTTGTTCTTAATTATGTGTTCTTAATTCTTGTTTTGATATCCCAGGATACTGATTCAAGACATGCTCTTATTCGGAGGAGGAATAGGCCCTGTCTAAGAGTACTTTTATCATAATTAAGCGAAGTTGATTGCCCGCCTAGAAATAGGGTGACAAGTTAAGGTGAAACCTAATAAGGGGATCCATAGATCGAGTTAATGCAACCCTAGAGTGTTAATTAGAGAAAAGTCTTTGTTATTCAATCTAGGGATTATACGTTATTAGTCTTGAATAGGGATAACAACATAACTTAGGGATCTTTACGGAACAAGTTGAATGAATAAATCGTCCGATTTGGAGCTAGAATAACAAGTAAAGTCTAGGTGGACTTTTCCTTAGGTATTGTCTCAAGTCAATCGATTTTCCCAAAAGCAATTCCCCAATTCTTTTTTCTATACGTTCTTAGTTTAGATAATTAGTTAATTAAAACAAAACCCCATTATTCTTAAGCTAGATAATAAAAAGATAGTCATTACTAGTACTTTTAGTTCCTTTGGGTTCGACAATCCGGTCTTGCTAAAACTATACTACTGTTCGATAGGTACACTTGCCTACATCGCGATAATAGTTAGTCTAGGTTTGATCTTCATTATAAATATTTATTACTTGTTACGAATCACATGATCAGTCCACATGGGCCCGCATTATGGTCCTTGGGTCCATTTTCACTGTTTGACTATTAAGGTTGCACGGGTCGCCCGAGACGACTGTGGACCTACTGTCGGGCTGGTAAGTATACCTAGACCCCAAAATTGATAAAATGACTATTATGCCCCTATGTGCTAAAATGACTATTATGCCCTTATAAGATGTATGACTGTAATCGAGCATGCCATTTTATATATATTGCGTACATGTATGATATGATGATATGTTACTTGGGGATGGGTTTATTATGGTTGAAGGAAGTGTACTATATTGGCAGCTTTGCTGCATATACTGTTTAGTGCTGCAACTGGTGTTATTTTGGAGTGTAGGGATGGGTGGGTTGATTTTATCCCCACATGGAGTGTAGGGATGGACGGAGTAGCGTGTAGAGGCTGGTTGGGTAGGATTTTTGATTGCATATCTGTACTGCTACTATTACTGAAATGGGCTAAGGCCCACACTGATATTATTACTGTATTGGGCTAAGGCCCTAACTGAAAATGAACTGTTACTAAGATGGGCTTTGGCCAAGACTGTATTTGCCTACTGTAGGACTGATTGTTTGTTACTTAGGGATTACACACTGAGTATCATAAACTCACCTTACTATTTATCTGTGCAGGTAATCCCTAGGAGGATTGATGCTACAAGGGACTCGAAGGTGGCCACACAACTGCAGTTGCTTACACATCCGATTTTTTATTTAAAAGTAATTTAATTTGAGTATTTTGATGTAATCAGGCCTCTTAAAATTTTAAGTTTTAGTTTGGGTTTTTATTTATTTTGATTCATATTTGTTAACAGTGGGACACTGGTTTTCAAAAAGATAAACGTATTACAAAACACCATGTTTACGCAACATATTTTTAAAAGCTTCTGCATAAACAATGTTTTAAAAAGTAATAACAAATTAATATGATTAACGTTTTGCTGAACGGCTTGAGTTTTAACAATGAATGAGACGTCCTAAATCTTCATTAAGATCACAAAGAGATTTAACATAGAATGGGTTTCTCAACGATATTATATTTTGCGAAAAACACTTCAAGGTGACATCACCGGATTCAGGCATAACGTCTGCGTCGAGATTGGGGTGTTACAGTATAGATGCTCTTTTGGATAGTCATATGTTGTGGTATTATTTCTTGGAAATTTGGTATATTTTAGTATGATTTGGGGATGATGAATTGATATGTTTGAGAAGCATGATTTGGTTGATAAAAAGGTGAGAAAATTCATTTAAGAGTTATGCGAGATTGATAATTGTGGCATATTGATTTGGTATGTTTTGAATATGAAATTTAGTAGTTGAATTGATTAATAATAGATGGTATGATATGTGTGTAAAATGGCATGTTTTGGTTGCCTATATATGTGTTGAATTAATACCATTTGATGGATGATAAACTGTAATTTTTACATGTTTTTATCCCATGCTTAACACATTTATGGATGATTTCTCCTTAGATTTGGTGAATTCGATGCTCCTAATTCTTTAATTTCATGTTTTATACTTAGGTGAGCATAGGAGAGTAAACAGAGTGAGAAATGGGCCGAAAACAGAGAAAATGGACCCACATGGGAAATCAACACGGCCTGAACTTCCTCACACAGGCGTGTCACATAGGCGTGTCACACAGCCGTGTCTCTTTGGCAGGATCGAAGCACGACTTACACGGATAGATTACACGCCCGTGCCTATTCAACAGCCTTGACCACGGGCTGGAGCAATCGCTCACAGGCGTGTCACACGAGCGTGTCCCTACCGAGCCCAAGTATATCCCTATTCAGAAAAGGCCAATCTGGAGGGCTCTGAGACATTCTAAAGCCTATTTAAACACCTGAGGAGGCAATTAGAAGGGGGACGCAAAGTAGAAAGCAAGGAATTACTCAAGGAAAGTCGATTGATCCATCTCAGAAGCCGGATTCATCATCAAGACTGTAGATCTCCCTTCAAGTTCCTTTAGGAGTTTTGGGTTTTCTTATGTTTTGTTATCTTTATGCTTTTGAGATGTTTTCCTTTATAAGTATGAACTAAAACCCCTAAATACCTAAGGGGAATGAAACCTAAGATGGATCATGTTATTATTATCTGAATTGTATGATAAATATTTAATTTGTTCTTAATTACGTGTTCTTAATTCTTGTTTTATTATTTAATGATATTGATTCAAGTTAACGTTCTTATTCAGAGGAGGAATAGACCCTGTCTAAGAGTAAATTTATCGTAATTAAGCAGAGTTGATTGCGCGCCTAGAGATAGGGTGATAAGATTTTGCCGGATTAGGGTGAAACCTAATAAGGGCATCCATAGATCGAGTTAATGTAATTCTAGGGTGTTAATTAGAAAGAGATTTCAATTATTAAACCTAGGGTTAGACGTTATTAGTCTCGAGAGAGATAATAATAGAACTTAGGGATTTCTACGGATCAAGTCAAATGAATAAATCGTCTGATTCAGAGCTAGATAACAAGTGAAGTCTTGGTGGATTTTTCCTTAGGTATTGTCTTAATCAATGGAAATTTCTAAAAAGTATTTTCCCAAATTTTCTTTATGTGCATTCTTAGTTTAGTAATTAGTTTAGATAACGAAACCTCTTGATTTTTAGGCTAGATAATAAAAAAGAAGTAAATACTAGTACTTGTGGTTCCTTTGGGTTCGACAATCCGGTCTTGCTGAACTATACTACTGTTCGATAAGTACACTTGCCTTAATTAATTGCGACACTTGGCAAATTTTGATAGGTACACGAGGATCCCAACGCTCACTTGGCAAATTTCTTAGAGTTTTGCGACACTTTTAAAATTAATTGCGTTTTTTATGACGCCATTCACCTTCAGTTGTTTCCCTTTTCATTGAGGAATAAGGCTAAACAGTGGTTGAACTCGTTGCCACGAGGATCAATCACAACTTGGGAATAGATGACCGAAAAATTTTTATTAAAATATTTTCGGCCGACTAAAACAGCCAAATTACGTAATGATATCTCCTCTTTTGTGCAGATGGATTCAGAAACACTTTACGATGCATGGGAGAGATACAAGGACCTTTTGAGAAGATGCCCTCACCATTGGTTACCACTCTGGCTACAAGTCCAAATGTTTCACAATGGCCTGAACCCTTCAACTCGGCTAATGATTGACGCAGCCGCGGGTGGAACTATCAATAATAAGACACCTGAGGCAGCTTACGAATTTATTGTGGAGATGTCACTGAATAACTATCAGTGGCAAGTTATGAGGACAAAGCCGACAAAAGTAGCAGATGTTTTCAACCTCGTTGTGGTTTCTATGATATCTAACTAAGTAGAACTCTTAAATAAAAAGATTGATGGTTTGTGTGGTCTACTCAGGTATATCCAGTGATGAGGTACGATTCGAATGGAAGAGGAGCATGCACAGAATATCAACCCTTTAACCCTAGCATCGAGGAAGAACAAGTCCAATATATGGGTAACGATAACTCTAGACCCCAAAATAACCTGTATAGTAACACTTATAATGCAGGTTGGAGGAACCATCCCAATTTCTCGTGGAGCGGTCAAGGAAATCAAAGGCCACAACATCCTCCGTGTTTTCAACAACCACCTTACCAGCAGGAAAAGCAGTCGAAGCTTGAGGAGATGTTGAAAAAATTCATCTCAATGTCAGAAACTTGTTTCTAGAATACCGAGACAACCCTTAAGAATCAACAATGGTTAATCCAAGGGCTCAAAACTCAGATAGGCCAACTCGCCAAACTGATTTCTGAACGACCACAAGGTAGTCTGCGAGTAACACTGAATCTAACCCAAGGGAGCAAATCAATACAATTACCATTCAAGATGCGGAAGGGAGAGTTGCACCTGAACCAGAACCGAGGCAAGAAACTAGGGTAAGTAAAGGTAAGGGTGAGGTGGACCACAATGACCAGAAACTGGTAAGTAAAGAATACAAACCTCGTGTGCCATACCCAAACGTGATAAGGAAAGACCACACAGATGAACAATTCGGTAAATTCCTTAAATTATTAAAAAATATATATTAACTTACCGTTTATTGAAGCTCTTTCATAGATGCCAAATGCAGTCAAATTCTTAAAGGAGATTTTAACAAATAAACAAAAGTTGGACGACGCATCGCATGTGGAGTTGAATGCAGTTTTCTCAGCCATTCCACAGAATAAGCTACCCAACAAATTGAAAGATCCAGAGAGTTTTACGATTCCTTGTTTAATTGGTAGTTTAGATGTTCATAATGCATTGGCTGACTTAGGGGCAAGCATTAATGTTATGCCTTATAAAATGTTTAAACAACTAGGTTTTGGGAAACCCAAACAAACTAGGATGAGCATTCAATTGGCTGATAAAACCATTAGATTTCCTAGGGGTATCATTGAAGATGTTATTGTTAAGATCGATAAATTTATATACCCAGTAGATATTGTTGTTCTAGACATGGAAGAGGATAATAACGCACCTTTAATTTTTGGACGACCCTTTTTAGCAACTGCTAGAACCATTATTGATGTTTGTATAGGTGAACTCACACTTCGTGTGGGAGACGAAACAATCACCCTTCAAGCTCGTAATTCGAGTAACACATCAAAAATTGAAGGTGGTTGTATAAATCATTCTACTAGCACTGATCATGTGGTGAAACCCTCTGTGTAGGAAACAGTTACGAAGAACGCATATGATTCATGTTCAAACAACAACAAAGGACCTATTTATGAAGAACAAATGCTACAAATTGAGGAGCTAGATGAATGGCAAACACAGAAATCGAAAACACCTGATAAACCAAAACTGAGCTAGGACGAGCTCAATACCTCACCAAATCAATTTAAGGCTGGAAACAATGTACTACTAGATGCAACAGATCCTCGCATTGCCACTTTTGAACCTAATAAAGAAATTCCCCTTATGGTACTCAGTATTTTCCCATATGGTACAGTTGAGGTAATTCATCCCAAATTCGGCACCTGTAAGGTAAACAATACTCATCTTAAACCTTATGTTGGTAAAGTTGATAGCAGAGATGAGGAGTGTAAACTCCTCGCACCACCTTGACCATGCAGAAGAGAGGTAAGTCCAGCTTAAGACTCTAAATAAGTACTTCTCGGGAGGCACCCCGAGCACTAACGGTGTTAAGTTATTCAAATTTTAGTCTTTAACATTTAATTCACTAACTGGGTCACTGAACACAAGATTTTCAGAACCACACAGCCAGGCACACGGGCATGCCATGGCAGTGCACATACCACCGGATACAATACAGCCGTGCGGTACGGCCGTGTGAAAACAGAGCAGAACAATGTTTCCCAAACACGGGATTCGATAAAGTTGCCACGGACGTGTGACATGGCTGTGGGCAATCCTGCCAAATTAACACGGGCAAGCGTCACGACCCTGCCCACCGACTGTGGCCGAGTCTGTCAAAGTAACATAGGCGTATGTTTGCATACACAGGCATGGGAAAAGCGAATGAAGATTGACACGGCCGTGCAACATGGTCGTTTACACCAATGCACCCAAGTTCAAAATTGATCGCGTGATTCGTAACAAGTAATAAATATTTATAATGAAGATCAAACCTCACGATGAAAAGGCAAGCACACCTATCAAACAATAGTATAGTAATGTCAGGACTGGGATATCGTACCCAAGGGAACCAAAAGTACTAGTAATAACTATCTTTTTATTATCTAGCCTAAGAATAAAAGGGTTTGTTTTAATTAACTAATTATTTAAACTAATTAACTGATTTAATTAAAGCAAAGAGAAAATTTGGAAAAAGACTTGAAGAAAAGCAATTGATAAAGACGACACCCAAGGAGGAATCCGCCTAGATTTCACCTGTTATCAAACTCTGAACCGGACGATTTATTCACTTGACTTGATCCGTGAGACTCCTTAACCTATGTTATTATCCCTTTCGAGACTAATAACATCTAACCCTCAGTTGAATTAGTTGAAATTTTTTCTTAATTAAAACCCCTAGGGAAGCAGTAAATCACTCTATGGACTCCCATATTAGGTTTCACCCTAATCTGGTAAAATCTCGTAACCCTATTTCTAGGCATTCGATCAACTCCGCTTAATTATGCTAAATCTACTCTTAGACAGGGTCTATTCCTCCTCTGCATAAGCACATCAAATCATGAATTAATACCGGAATATTAACTCAAGCATTAAGAACACATAATTAAGAACAAATCAAGTATCTATCATACAGTTCAGATAATAATAACAATATCCATCATAGGTTTTATCCCCCTTAGGTATCTAAGGGGTTTAGTTCATAATAAAATAAGAGTACATATCAAGAGTATAAAAATAACAAAACATAAAGAAAACTCTAAAACCCCTGAAGGAATTCTGAGAGAGATCTTCAGTCTTGGAGTAGCTCCGGCTTTTGAGATGGATCGTCTGGCATTCTTCAAGTAATTCCTGGCGTGTAGTTCTGTATTCCAGAAAAGTTCTGGAAAGATCGGCCCCCTTCTAGGTCACACTTAGGGTGTTTATATAGGCTTTGGATTGGCTTTCTTCCTCCCTAAGTATCCTTTTCCGTGTAAAATACAACTCTTTGAAAAACGGAGACACCCGTGTGCCACGACCGTGTGACGTGATTACTAGGCTGTGTTCGATCCGTTGAATTGTACACGGCTGTGTGGGCTCAATGGTCAGGCTATGTGAATCGTGAAAACCTTGGTCGACACCCCTGAAGGCCACGGGCGTGTGAGATGCCCGTATGGCAAGGCTTAGGCCGTGTCATCTTCTCAATTTGGTCCGTTTTGTCCCTTTTTAGCTCGTTTTTGGCTCCTTTCGACTCTTAGTGCTCTCTTGAGTACAAACTATGAAATAACTGGATTAAGAGCACCAAAATCCACAAATCTAGTAATAAACATCCATAAATATGCTAAGTATTTGGGGTATAGATATGTATAATTTGGCGTTTATCAAATAACCCCACACTTAAGCATTTTCTTGTCCTCAAGCAAAATTCTCATTTACTGCTAGAATTCATTCTTTTCAATCACATGATCAGTGTTGATAATGTTACAAACTATTCCACGGAAAATTATACAGTGAGAATTTAACTATAGGGCATTAAAAGCCTCAAACAATCTAAATCGGATATTTTGATAATAAAAATCATAGGTAATCTCCTTCCTCTACGTAATCAACTTTAGTCCTAAATATACAAGAGATGACATCCTCACTAAAGATTCACTCAAATCACTCAAAGTATTTAAGGTTCAAGATTAAGCACTCGATTATCTAACATGAAAAGTTATTACCATAGGCTTACATGAAAATCAAATCTCCACCACTTGTAAATGATATGATACACTAATCAAAAGGTCTTTGCATGGTTGTAATAGGGTTTAGGTTATAGGTATGGATACAAGCTGAAGAACAGGGGTTAGAATCGAGGTAATTTCAATATGTTATCCCACTATCAAAAACTTAATTACTGAACCACAAACAAATATCTAGAACTATTTTACATGAGTTCATGACAACTTTAGCTTGCTGAGAATTACATTTTCTTTTAAGAACAAATCAAGTCAATACAATACAGAAATCATACTTCATGATTCAGTAACAAAAAATGGGAACATAGTGAGGTAATAATATTAAATTTAATCTCGATAAAAAGGGTCAAATTCAGTAAGAAGATTTCAACAATAATGGGTTAAAGGGGTTAATGATGAGGGTTAATCAATGAAAAGGGTTAGTAGGCTCAAGGGGTTTCACTAAGGGTTTAATTATGTGGGAAGGTTTTTTATGGAGTAAAGGGGTTAAATCCTAAGTGCCTTTATCATCTCAGTATATCAAATCATACGTGTGATCTCGATATGTATAATCGAAGCAAGTTCTAAAATAACCGTTCAATGTTGACACACTCAATCTATAAAAGAAGTGAACACGAAAGAAAGCTATATGCTCAAAAGGCTAAAAAATCCCACCAAAAATTTAGGTTTTTGATGTCATTCCTGTATACTGAAGATTTCAAGATAATACCTCAATTTAGGAAAATAATCTAAAAATTTTAGTTCTCAAAATATCAACTTATCATGCTCGATTCTCTAATGTCCTATAATCAAATAATCATGCATAATTCCTATGGTCTAATTCATGATATACCAACAATAATTATAGACCAATCAGAATTTATTCGATCAAGATTATGAGAAAATCACTTAAGCACAAGACCAATTTCAGGGATTTGAGAATAATGCAAAAGGTTAGGTTTCATGTTCATCCCCCCACACTTAAGATGTACATTGCCCTCAATGTACAAAGATATATTATTCAAAATAAAGAAAATCATAAGAGGAAAGGAGGTGAAACTCCCTGTTATATGGATGTGGAGCTTGATTTTGAGGATGGAGTGTTCGGGGAAAGTGGTGGCTGCTATTGTTCTTGGCTAGATGAAGAAATTGGGTCGTTGAGCATAGCACTCATGAGGTATTGTTTCCCTTTTGTTTCCTCAATTCGTAAAATATTCCTAGCAGCTTTGCTTGGAAGTCTGTAGAATCATGAAGAGTTTATTAAGAGTTGGTGTGGAAGATAGCGTAGTGGGATTACCTGTTAGAAATACCAGAAAATGGAAAAAGAAAAATAAAATTTACTAATATAGATATGTCTTTCAAAATAAAATAATAATAAAATTGAAATGAAAATAAAAATCAAAAGAAAAATAAAAATAAAATAAAGAAAATGAAAATAAGAATAAATAAAATAAAATAGGAGGATTCAATGATCCTCGTCGGTGCGGCCCTCAGGTGGTGGTGCTGGAGTGGCGATGTGGAAGTGTTGGCAAAGCTGCTGCATCATGGCCTGCATATCGTCCATCTGTCGGTCTCGTTGCTGATCTCGCTGTCGATCATCTCGAACTATGTAGTGCAATACTGCTAGAAATGGGCGAGTTGGTCAGAAAGGTGTGCCAATGAAGCAGCTGCATGAGCTGGTCGTTCCCTAGGTGGCACGGTAGAAGGCTCCTCATGTTGTGGGGGAACATCATCAAGGATGTCCTCAAGATCCTCCTCGTCAATAGCATGCGAGAGATGGTACTGAGGAGGATCGGTCCCACGTTGGTGCTTGATCATCGTTATGTGTAACATAGTCGTGATGCCCTGTGGGGACATCTGACCTATAAGGGTAAGGGCTGATAACTGGGCTGCAGTGTTTGAGGAGGCAGAAGTTTCTGGCAAGGCGCGTCACATAGGGGCCGATGGAGATCACTCATTTCCTATACCGCTCGGTCTGATGGCGAATGGCTAAAGAAATGAAGTAGGCCAAGTCGGTCACGTGTGCATTCGCCATGCACCATAAATAGTAGGCGTCGTGGGTGGTGACGACGCCGGTGCTCCCTCTCCTTCTGGTTAAGGTGTGTGCCAAAATGGCATGGAGATATCATAGGGAAGGGGGAAGTTGAGGCCTTCGAGCGGCTGGGTCGTAGGTGGAAGAGAGTAGTGCCAAAGCCTTCCAGTACAAGGAGGGGGAGATATTGATATTGCGTGGTAGTGCATTCATGTCCTCCTCCTCCATTAACTCATCGGTGTAAAGTCCCAGAGCAACTCCAAACTCTAGGACACTCATCGCACGAACTAGACTGCCTAATCGGAAGTGAATGGTGCCTAGGTTGTCATTGTTCGTCATCACCACCTGTAAATGAAAAGTAGAGCATAATTCTAAAGTTAACTTTAAATAAGTGGGATCGGTAATAGCGAAGAACCGTTCCCATGGGTCTGTGGACAGGAGGGCACAGATGGCATCAGTGAGTTAGACTTGTTCTATGGTAGCCCAGTCGAGGCAGCGACATATGGTAATGGGTCATGCGCGTAGTATTTGAAATAGCTCCTCCTGCGAAGCTTGTGGAAAGTCAAGGAATGGGTGCCAAACTTCGGCTGTAGCACGCACCGAGGAAGAACCCAGTCCCCTACGTCTCTTTTAGGATGGGACCGCGGCCTTCTTTCCTCTTGATGACGACATAATGTACCTAAAAATATATGAGCAGTGATAGAATCCCTGATACATCAGTAGTTAAGCAAGAGGCCTAAAACTAGTATATGTTATTTAATGGCTTAAATAATTCAAATATAGAAAAATTAAAAGTAAATTCCTAACTTGTCTAAAGCAAAATAGTACAATATCTATGTAAAGCATGTAGAATACTAATGTAGCAATACAAATTGGAAAAATAAAGTTGAGAAAGTGAACCAAAGGCTGTTGTATGGCGGCGCACGGGCATGTTGATGTCAAGCACGGACGTGTGACGCGGGGGTATAGCCATGTGGAGGAAAAATAGAGGGTATAAAGAGGGGAAAGTCGGGATTAATGCAAGGGGAATGAATTTCAGGGTGGTTTGAGGGTTGGGGAAGTGAGAATCGAGGGAATGGTGGCCGAAATAAGGATTAGGGAGTGGGAAGGAGAAGTTTTGGACTAGGGTTTTGAAAGGGGGAAGAAGATGAACAGTAGTTTGTTTATATAGGGGAGGGTCACACGGCCTAGGGCCACACTCGTGTGCTTTGAGTGTGAGCCTGAGTTTTTTGAATTTTCAATTTAGGTCGTGCTCGGCTATTGTCCCACGCTCGTGTGTCTTGGGCGTGTGTGGCACACGACCCTGTCGTACGGCCGTGCCTAGCTTTGTTCGCTTTTTCCACGCCCATGTGTTATGGTAGCACGGCCATATATTGTTGTACACGGCTGAATGGCACGGGCGTGTCACATGCCCGTGTCGAAGAAACAGAATCAAGCGTTGTCCCTAGCACGCCCGTGGGTTTTCATTCCCACGTCCGTGTGTTCCTATCAAGTTCACCCACGACCATGTCGCACGACCGTGGGGGTTTAGCGCACCCCGTGTTTTGGGGAAATCATGTTCTGCTTGAATACGACCGTATCGCACGGCCGTGCCACTTCCTCTGTTTGGCCACGGCTTTAGACAAGCCCGTGTGCCTGGCCGCGTGTGCTGAAAAACTTTTCAATTCAAAGATTAACTTAATTGATTCGAAGTGTGAAAAAATAAAAATAAAGAAATCAAAATATGTTAGTGCTCGGGTTGCCTTCCGAGAAGAACTTATTTATACTCTAAGCTTGACTTTCCTCTCCTTTGAATGATCATGGTGGTTCGAGGAGTTCATACTCCTCATTCCTGTTGTCAATTTTAAAATATGGTTTTAAACGGGTGTTGTTTACCTTAAAAGTGCCGAACTTGGGATGACTCACCTCTACTGTACCGAATGGAAAAATACTAAGTACCATAAGAGGGATTTCCTCATTTGGTGTGGTAGTGACAATGTGAGGATCAACGGCATCTACTAAGACTTTTCGCCGACCTGAAGTTGATTAGGAGAGGTATCAGGCTTGTTTTTTGCATAGTTTCGGTTTATCATATGTTCTCGGTTTGTGTTCTCGCCATTCGTCTAGCTCTTCTATCCGTAGTTTTTATTCTTCATGGACGTCTTTGTTCTCTTCATGATAGTAGTGCACTGTCTCTGTTGTCTTTGTTCAAGGAAGTTCCTGCAAGGACGATTGAATATTAGTTTTATCATCATTAGTTTTTATAGCATTATCTTGAGTCTTAGTGGTTTTGACTCAGTTGCGTGCTTGGAGTGTTACTGTGTCGTCACCTGCACGAAGTGTTAGCTCTCCTGTGCCTACATTAATAATGGTTCTGGCAGTTGCTAAAAATGGTCATCCTAAAATTAGAGGTACCTCATTATCCTCATCCATATCTAAGACAACAAAGTCTACTGGGTAAATAAATTTATCAATTTTAACGAGAACGTCTTCAATAATACCCTTAGGAAATCTAACTGTTTTGTCATCCAATTGTATGCTCATCCTAGTCTGTTTGGGTTTACCGAGACCTAGTCGTTTAAACATTTTATATGGCATAACATTTATACTTGCCCCTAGATCAGCTAAAGCATTATTCACAGATAGACTACCAATTAAGCAAGGAATTGTAAAACTCCTTAGATATTTCAATTTGTTAGGTAGCTCATTCTTTAGAATAGCTGAGCAGACTGCATTGAGTTCCACATGTGATGTAGCATCTAATTTCTATTTATTTCTCAGAAGTTCCTTTAAAAATTTTGCTGAGTTGGGCATCTGTGAAAGAACTTCAATAAAGGGTAAGTTAATATGTAATTTCTTTAGGAGTTTGACAAACTTACAGAATTGTTCTTCTGTTCTATCTTTCGTCATCGCTTTAGGATATGGCACACGAGGTTCATGAGTTGTACTTACCTGTTTGGGATCATTATTGTTTACCTCTTCTTGTCCTTTGTTCATCGCGTTGTCTTGCTGTATTTCTGGCTCAGATGCAATGAATCCTTCCTTATCTTGAGTGCTAATTGCATTGAGGTGTTCCCTCTGATTAGGTTCAGTATTACTTGGTAGGATACCTTGTGGTCGTTCGGAGATTAGCTTGGATAGCTGGCCTATCTGAGTTTCGAGTCCTTGGATCGATACTTGTTGATTCTTAAGTGTTGTCTCAGTATTTTGGAAATAGGTTTCTGACACCGAGATGAATTTAGAAAGCATCTATTGAAGGTTTGGTTTTTTCTCCTGTTGATAAGGTGGCTGTTGAAAACCCTGAGGATTTTGTGGCTTTTGATTTCCTTGACCACCTAGGAGAAATTTGGGTGGTTCCTCCAAACTGCATTATAAGTATTACTATATGGGTTATTTTGAGATCTAAAGTTATTATTACACATATAGTTGACTTGTTCCTGTTCAGTTGTAGGATTGAAGGATTGGTATTCTCTATGTACACCTCCTCCACTTGAGTCACACCTCATTACTAGATGTACCTGCGTAGAACCAAGAAAACTATCAATCTTTTTATTGAGAAGTTCTACCTGATTTGAGAGCATGGTGACTGAATTGATGTTATAGATGCTAACCATTTTTGTTGGCTTTGTCCTCATAACTTGCCACTGATAGTTATTCAGTGACATCTCCTCTATAAATTCATATGCATCTTCTGGTGTTTTATTATTGATGGTTCTGCCAGCAGCTGCATCAATCATTTGTCTTGTTAAGGGATTCACACCATTGTAGAACATTTGAACTTGCAGCCAAAGCGGTAACCCATGGTGAGGGCACCTTCTCAGTAAGTCCTTGTGTCTCTCCCATGCATCGTAAAGTGTTTCTAAATCCATCTGAACAAAAGAAGAGATATCATTACGCAATTTAGTCGTTTTAGCTGGCAGAAAATAATTTAGTAAAAAATTCTCGGTCATTTGTTCCCAAGTAGTGATAGACCCTCGTGGTAACAAGTTCAACCACTGTTTATCTTTGTTTCTCAGTGAAAAGGGAAATAACCGAAGACGAATGGCATCATCAGAAACGCCATTTATTTTGACTGTATCGCAAAATTCAAGAAAATTCGCCAAATGCGTGCTGGGATCCTCATCCTGCAAACCATCAAACTGAACAAACTGCTGTATCATCTGAATTGTGTTAGGTTTTAGTTCAAAATTATTCGCAGCAATAGTAGGTCTAACTATACTAGACTCAGTTCCTATTAAAGAAGGCTTAGCATAATCATACATAGTACGTGGAGCAGAGTTTTGATTAGCTGCAATTGCAGGAGGCAACTGATCGCTTGGGTTTTCAGCCATCTCGTTGGTTGGGGTTTGAGTATCGTCTTCTCGCTCGTTCTCTGTGTAGCGTAAACTATGCCTTATTTCTCTTTGATTTTTGCGAATTGTACGATCGATTTCTTCGTCAAAGAGTAATGGTCCTGACGGGTTTCTTCTAGTCATAAACTATAAAAATCTGCCAAGAGAGAGAAAAAAAAGTAAATTAATAAATAATAAATAAAATAAAATTTCAAGAAAAATAAATGGCTAAAGTAATAAAAATTTAGTTTTCCTAATATTTCAGTTCCCCAGCAATGGGGCCAAAAACTTGATCGCGTGATTCGTAACAAGTAATAAATATTTATAATGAAGATCAAACCTAGACTAACTATTCTCAAGACAAAAAGGCAAGCGCACCTATCAAAAAATAGTATAGTAATGGCAAGACCGGGATATCTACCCAAGGGAACCAAAAGTATTAGTAATAAGTATCTTTTTATTATCTAGTCTAAGAATAAAAGGGTTTGTTTTAATTAACTAATTATTTAAACTAATTAACTGATTTAATTAAAGCAAAGAGAAAATTTGGAAAAAGACTTGAAGAAAAGCAATTGATAAAGACGACACCCAAGGAGGAATCCACCTAGATTTCACTTGTTATCTGACTCTGAACCGGACGATTTATTCACTTGACTTGATCCGTGAGACTCCCTAACCTATGTTATTATCCCTTTCAAGACTAATAACGTCTAACCCTTAGTTGAATTAATCGAAATTTCTTCCTTAATTAAAACCCCTAGGGAAGTAGTAAATCATTCTATGGACTCCCATATTAGGTTTCACTCTAATCCGACAAAATCTCGTAAACCTATTTCTAGGCGTTCGATCAACTCCGCTTAATTATGCCAAATCTACTCTTAGGCAAGGCTTATTCCTCCTCTGCATAAGCACATCAAATCATGAATTAATACCCGAAATATTAACTCAAGCATTAAGAACACATAATTAAGAACAAATCAAGTATTTATTTGATAGTTCAGATAATCATAACAATATCCATCATAGGTTTTATCCCCCTTAGGTATTTAAGGGGTTTAGTTCATAATAAAATAAGAGTACATCTCAAGAGTATGGAAATAACAAAACATAAAGAAAACTCTAAAACCCCTGAAGGAATTCTAAGAGAGATCTTTAGTCTTAGAGTAGCTCCGGCTTTTGAGATGGATCGTCTGGCTTTCTTCAAGTAATTCCTGGCGTGTAGTTCTGTATTCTAGAAAAGTTCTGGAAAGAGCGGCCCCCTTCTAGGTCACACTTAGGGTGTTTATATAGGCTTTGGATTGGCTTTCTTCCTCCCTAAGTATCCTTTTTTGTGTAAAATACAACTCTTTGAAAAAGGGACACGCCTGTGTGCCACGGCCGTGTGACGTGATTACCAGACATGTTTGATCTGTTGAATTGCACACGGCTATGTGGGCTCAATGGCCAGGCCGTGTGAATCGTGAAAACCTTGGTTGACACCCCCGAAGGCCACGGGTGTGTGAGATGCCCGTGTGGCAAGGTTTAGGCCATGTCATCTTCTCAATTTGGTCTGTTTTGTCCCTTTTTAGCTCTTTTTTGGCTCATTTCAACTCTTGGTTGTTTCCTGAGTACAAAACATGAAATAACCGGATTAAAAGCACCAAAATCCACAAATCTAGTAATAAACATCCATAAATATGCTAAGTATTTGGGGTATAGATATGAATAATTTGGCGTTTATCAGAAAACCACGAAACTCACGGGCTAAAATGAAGTCACACGGGCATGCCCCAGGGCCGTGTGTCCCAATTTCTCTATAAACACCTATTATCTATTTTAATTTTTTCTTTATATTTTGAAATTACTTTTTATTTCCTTTTAATACTATTTTATCTTGAGTTTTTATAATTTTTATTTCTGGCTATTTCATTACGAGTAATTATGCTCCATTATATTTCCTAACGAGTTCCTAATCTATCATAGTCATAAAGAGCTCCAAAGCTCATCATAAATAGAAACTAAAAACTCCAATGGCAAGACTTATGGACTAGTGAACCTCTACCACCACCGGAGTATCCTCCTCTACTCCAATTCAAGGAATTCATTCATCATTTAGGAAGTTTCACCCCTCTCCCTATCTTATGATTATTTATCTATATTTTTCACTATATATATATTTGTACATTGAGGGCAATGTACATCTTAAGTGTCGGGGGTCTCTTATATCATCATTAGAAATTCATGAATTTTGTCTTATTCTCACGTGAATTACTCATATCACTATTAGAATGAATTTTAATTAATTTATGATTTTTATTGGTATGTCTTGTATTAAAACATAGGCATTTATGCATTGATTGTTTAAACTTTAAAACATTAGGGAATCAAGCATGATAAGTTGATTTTTGAAGAATTAAAAACTTTTAGGTTGTCTCCCTAAGTTTAGGTATTATCTTGAGTTAAAATTCACAAGTTTAAACATCAAAAAGCCATAATTTTTGTGAGATCTTAAGCCTTTAGAGCATATTTTATTTCTTTCATGCTCACTTTTATTATGAGTGCATCAGTATTGATTTGTTATTCTACAATTTTCTTGTTTATGCATGTCAAAACCACACCATTTGATTTGATATGTCAAGATGATAAAGGCACTTAGGTTTAACCCACTCACTCCACAAAAGCCTACCTTCATAATTAACCCTTAGTGATCCCTTTTGAGCCTAACAAGCCATCAATTGATTTACCCTCAATATTAAACCATAACCCATTATTGTTGAAATCCCCTAATTTGATCCCTATTTTTGTCGAGATTTTATTTGAACTAATTGCTTAACTATGGTTTATTCTTTGTTGTAACAATTAAGTTCTATGTTATTTGACTTGTTCTTAAAAAAAATCCTTACACATATTAGTAGTAATTCGTCATCTTTGAGCTTGAGTGTTAATTCCATATTTTGAGAAGAAGCTCACTTGTATTCAACTGATAATTAGTTATTTTTCTAGTTAGGTGATTTCTACAATTCAATCTCGATTCTAACCTTTTCTTTCACCTTGTGGCCACACCCCCTAACCAAAGCCACGTTACAACCTTCTAAAGACCTTTTTGATTGATGTATCATCTTAATATATAGTGGTGGAGATTTGATTTTCATGCAAGCCTATGGTAATAATTTTTCATATTGACTAATGAGTGCTTTATTTGACATCCTTAAACACCTCGAGTGATTTGAGTGAATCTTTAGTGAGGATGTTAAACTCTATGATATTTTGATCAAAGGTAATCACTTAGATGAGGGGAGACACCTATGTTTTCGTGATAAAATGCTCAACTTGGAATGTTTGAAATTTTGGTGTACTTTTAGTTGAATTTTCAATGTATGAATACTTATGGATTATTTTGAGATATTATTGATGGGGATTATAAATTAAGAAGAATTTACTTTGATTGTAAGTTTAGGATTTTGCTTGAGGACAAGCAAATGCTTAAGTGTGGGGGTATTTGATAAACCGTAATTTATACATGTTTTTATCCCATGCTTAACACATTTATGGATGATTTCTCCTTAAATTTGGAGAATTCGATGCTCCTAATTCTTTAATTTCATGTTTTATACTTAGGTGAGCATAGGAGAGTAAAAAGAGCGAGAAATGGGCCAAAAATAGAGAAAATGGACCCACATAGGAAATCAACACTGCCTGGATTTCCTCACACGGGCGTGTCACACGGCTATGTCTCTTTGGCAGGATTGAAGCATGACTTACACGGGTAGATTACACGTCCGTGCCTATTTAACAGCCTTGACCACGGGCTGGAGTAATCGCACACAGGCGTGTCACATGGGCGTCTCCCTGCCGAGCTCAAGTATAGCCCTATTCAGAAAAGGCCGATCTGGAGGGCTCTGAGGCATTCTAAAGCTTATTTAAACACCTGAGAAGGCACTTAAAAGGGGGATGCAGAGTAGAAAGTAAGGAATTACTCAAGGAAAGCCGATTGATCCATCTTAGAAGCCGGATTCATCATCAAGACTGAAGATCTCCCTTCAAGTTCCTTCAAGAGTTTTGGGTTTTCTTATGTTTTGTTATCTTTATGCTTTTGAGATGTTTTTCTTCAGAAGTATGAACTAAAACATCTAAATACCTAAGGGGAATGAAACCTAAGATGGATCATGTTATTATTATCTGAATTGTATGATAAATATTTAATTTGTTCTTAATTATGTGTTCTTAATTCTTGTTTTAATATTCCAGGATATTGATTCAAGTTAACGTTCTTATTCAGAGGAGGAATAGACCCTGTCTAAGAGTAACTTTGTCGTAATTAAGCGAAGTTGATTGCGCGCCTAGAGATAGGGTGACAAGATTTTGCCGGATTAGGGTGAAACCTAATAAGGGAATCCTTAGATCGAGTTAATGCAATTCTAGGGTGTTAATTAGAAAGAGATTTCAATTATTCAACCTAGGGTTAGACGTTATTAGTCTCGAGAGAGATAATAATATAACTTAGGAATTTCTACGGATCAAGTCAAATAAATAAATCGTCTGATTCAGAGTTAAATAACAAGTGAAGTCTAGGTGGATTTTTTCTTATGTATTGTCTTAATCAATCGAATTTTCTAAAAAGATTTTTCCAAATTTTCTTTCTGTGCATTCTTAGTTTAGTAATTAGTTTAGATAATAAAAAGGAAGTAAATACCAGTACTCGTGGTTCCTTTGGGTTCGACAATTCGGTCTTGCTGAACTATACTACTGTTCGATAGGTACACTTGCCTTAATCGTGATAATAAGTTAGTCTCAAGAACGATTCATTTATAAATTTTTAAAACCTGTCACGGATATCACACATCAATGCTTAGGTGTGTATGAAATGAGGGTGGCAAATTGGCTTTGAAAATATCCTATTTTTGTCCACATGGAGAGAGACACGGGCGTTTGTTTCAGCCGTGTTCGACACAAAATCATGTTACTCAGCCGTGTGCCCCCTGGGGTACTCTTTTGAATTAAGTCAATATACCCTACAGTTTTGACACGACCTAGAGACACGAGCGTATCTATTGGCCATGTGAGACACACAGCCTTGGCACATAGGCGTTTGTGGCCATTTTGAAATGTACACGAATTTGACACAGGGGCATGTGGTCGACCGTGTGCCCAAGTCTATAACCTCCCTAATTTTCCTACGCCAGGGCACAGGAGCGTGTCTCCAACCATGTGTTGTAAGTCAGTATGTATGCCCTGTTTTTACACGGCCTGTGACACAGGCGTGTCTGGTAGTCGTGTGAGGCACACGGCCTGTTCACACGAGCGTGTAACCTTTAAATGTTTAAAAATTTTCTATGTTTTCCAAAGTTTGTAAATGTTATTGGTTTAGTCCCGAACCTCTTCTAAGCATGTTTTAAGGTCTCATAGAGCCTTATAAGGGACAATGTGAATGATTTGAATGAGTTTTATAAGGGACAATGTGAATGATTTCAATGAGTTTTTTTATATGAATGCATGAATGAATACGTTATGTATGTGAATAATGTGTATTTATCGATAATGCCTCGTAACCCTATTTTGGCGATGGATACGGGTTAGAGGTGTTACATTTTATTGGTATTAGAGCTATGTCTTAGTCAATTCTAGGACTGGTGATGTTGAAAGTAATGTGCCCGCTCCTGCTCAAGGGGCAGAGCCGGCAGATTCTAGGCCTACTTCTAATAGCCAAAGGGGGAGGCTAAGCGAGCCTTCTTCCAAATGATGAGTAAATGGTTCACGGAGTTTGTTCGAATGAATCTGGCTGCTCAACAACCTCCACCCCCACCTACTCCGCAACCAGTCCCAGTTGTGCCGTAACTGATGGATTCAATTCGACTGAGTAAACGACCAATGGATAAGATACAAAAACATAAGGCCGAAGTGTTTCGAGCTACAGTTGATGATGATGCTGAGAGGGTTGAGTTCTAGCTCGAGAACAAGATCAGAGTATTCGAGGTATTATCATGTAGTCCAGAAGAATATATCAATTGTGCAGTATCTTTGCTTAGAGATAATGCATATCATTGGTGAAAACCGTTGACATCAGTGGTTCCTAAAGAATGGGTTACCTGGGAATTCTGTCATATCGAGTTCCGAAAAAAGTACAGAAGTCAAAGATTTCTCGATTGGAAAATAAAGAGTTTTTAGAGATGAAACAAGGTTGGATGATTGTCACTGAGTATGAAAGAGAATTCGTACGGTTAAGCAAGTACGCCGGGGAATATGTGACTATAGAGGAGATTATGTGCAAACGATTTGTTAATAGACTAAACAAAGATATAAAGCTATTAATTGGGATTTTGGAAAACAAAGAATTCATTATTTAAGTTGAAAGGGCTTGTAAAGCAGAAAGCTGATTTTGAAGTAAGAGATTTGAGAAAAAGATCAACTAGTAAGTCTTATCAGTCTGCATCGAAGAAATTTTGAGACTCGTTTAATCATTCTACTGCATCGGTGGGACATTCAAATAGAGATCAAGACAATAGTCAAGCTTCAAAGCTCCAACTACTTCGATAGCTAGTGTTGGCAGTGCGAGACAAAATTGACCTGAATGTAGACAGTGTGGGAAATGACATTTCAGTGATTGTAGATCAAATGATCAGGCTTATTTTAAATGAGGATCGTTAGATCATTTTATCAGAGATTGCCTAGAGTTTGCTGAAAAAGATAATGTTTAGAGTATGAGACCTGGTAACACGGCAGTCAGAGGGAGACCATCCTGCTATGTTGTAAATGTGAGTGGTGGTAGAAGTGCAACACTAGACAATGTTGCGAGATTTGATGCTAGAGCACCTGCACGAGCCTACACTATTCGTGCTCGTGAAGAAGCGTCATCTCTAGCTGTTATATTAGTACTTTTACTCTCTATAATACTAAAGTTATTGCATTAATAGATCCAGGATCAACTCATTTGTATATATGTGTGAATTTAGTATCCAGTAAGATTTTACCTGTAGAGTCCATTGGATTTGTAATTAGAGTATCGAACACCTTAAGCAAGTGCGTGTTGGTTGATAAAGTGTGCAAGAACTGTCCATTGATGATTCGAGATATTTGTTTTCCGGCTGATCTAATGTTGTTACCCTTTGACGAATTTGATATAATTCTGGGTATAGATTGGTTAACGTTGCATGATCTACTGTGAATTGCAAATGAAAGATGATTGATCTGAGATGTCAGAATAATAAGATTATCTGAATTGAGTCAGATGATTTCAATGGCTTGCCAACGGTGATTTCATCGATGTTAGCTTAGAAATAGGTTAGAAAGGGTTGCGAAGCTTATTTTGCTTATGTGCTTAATACGAAAGTGATTGAAAAGAAGATTGAATCAGTGCCAGTTGTATGTGAGTATTCAAATGTGTTCCTAAAGAGTTATCGGGTTTACCACCAATCCGAGAGGTTGAATTTGGTATTGAGTTAATGCTGCGTACAACGCCAATATCGATAGCTCCGTACAGAATGGCTCCGACAGAGTTAAAAGAATTGAAAGCTCAATTGCAAGAATTGACGAATAGGAGTTTTACAAGACTGAGTTTCTCACTTGGGGTGCTCCTGTGTTGTTTGTGAAAAAGAAAGATAGGACGATAAGAATGTGTATAGACTACCGATAGTTGAATAAAGTGAAAATCAAGAAAAAGTACCCTTTACCACGGATTGATGATTTGCTTGATCAGTTAAATGGGGCTACAGTATTTTCAAAGATAGATTTGAGATTGGGTTATTATCAGTTACGAGTTAGAGACTCTGATGTGTTGAAAACTGCTTCTAGAATGAGGTATGGTCATTATGAATTCTTAGTTATGCCTTTTGGACTAACGAATGCACCTACTATTTTTATCAACTTAATGAATCGGATTTTCAGACCGTATCTAGATCGATTTGTTGTCGTGTTCATAGATGATATTTTGATATATTCATGATATGAAACTGAGCATGCCGAGCATTTGAGAATTGTATTACAAACCTTGGGTGATAAAAAATTATATGCAAAGCTCAGTAAATGTGAACCCTGGTTGCGTTAGGTTGGTTTTCTGGGGCATATTGTGTCAGTATCGGGTATTCGAGTCGATCAGAGCAAGATTTTTGCAATAACAGATTAGAAGCCTCCGAGAAATGTTTCTGAGGTCTGCAGTTTTTTAGGACTAGCTGGCTATTATAGACGATTTGTGAAAGGCTTTTCGATAATTGCAACTTCATTGACAATATTGCTTTAGAAAGATGTAAAGTTTGAATGGTCCGAGAAACGTCAGAAAGGTTTTGATCAGTTGAAAACTCTTTTGATTGAAGCTCCAGTGTTATACAGTCAGAATTAGATAAAGAATTTATAATCTATAGTGATGCATCGTTGAATGGTCTGGACTATGTTTCGATGCAAGAAGGCAAAGTCAGAGCTTATGCTTCGAGATAGTTGAAGCCACATGAAAACAATTACCCGACGCATGATTTAGAATTAGCAGCTATTGTGTTCGCATTCAAGATTTGGCGTTATTATCTGTTCGGTGAGAAATGAGATGTTTATTCAGATCACAAGAGTTTAAAATATCTTATGACTCAGAAAGATTTGAATTTGTGACAGCGGAGATGGCTAGATTTGCTAAAAGATTAGAGCTATTGACTACCATTTGAGAAAAGAAAATGTTGTTGCTGATGCATTAATCTGAAAATCTTTGTTTGCTCTACGTACAATGAATACTCATTTGGCTCTTTTTTATGACGGCTCGACTGTAGTTGAGTTGAAAGTGAGACCATTGTTTGTACAGAAGATTTATAAAGCTCAGAAGACTGATAATGAAATGTTAGCTAAAAAAGTTCAATGTAATTCGAACCCTGATTCGGAGTTTCAAGTTGATCGCGATGATTGTTTAAGATTCAAAGGCCAAATATGTGTTTTGAGAAATTCATAGTTGATTCAGATGATTTTGAACAAAACACATAATAGTCGTTTATCTATTCATCTGGGAAGTATGAAAATGTATAACAATTTGAAACAACTCTATTGGTGGCAAGGCATGAAACGGGATATCTTAGAGTTCGTTTCTAAATGGTTGATATGTCAGCAAGTTAAAGCTGAGCATTAGGTATCGTCTGGTTTATTACATCCGATTATGATTCCCAAGTGGAAATGGGATAGAGTGACTATGGATTTTGTTTCAGGTTTACCCTTATCTTCGAGTAAGAAACATGCAGTCGGGGTTGGTGTTGACAGGTTGACAAAATCGTCTCATTTCATTCCAGTATGAATAGATTATTCACTTGAAAAGTTAGCTGAGTTGTATATCTCTGAGGTTGTGAGATTACACGGAGTACTTGTTTCTATTATTTCAGATACAGACCCAAAATTCACATCGAGATTTTGGAAGAAACTGTAAAATGCACTGGGTACAAAACTAAAATGTAGTACCACATTTCACCCGCAAACGGATGGTCAATCCGAGCGAGTTATACAGATACTTGAAGATATGTTGAGATATTGTATTCTTGAATTCAAAGGTACGTAGGAATAGTATTTACCATTAATTGAATTCACATATAACAACAGCTTTCAATCGAGTATTAAAATGACACCGTACGAAGCTCTATACGGTCGTAAGTGTAGAACACCATTTTACTAGATTGAACTTAGTGAGAATAAGATTTTCGGGGTCGATTTCATTAAAGAGACTGAGCAGAAAGTGAAAGTAATTTGTGATAGTCTGAAAGCAGCGTCAGATCGATAGAAATCATACGCAGACTTGAAACGCAAAGATATTGAGTTTCAGATCGGGGATAAAGTGTTTTTGAAAGTATCTCCGTGGAAGAAAATACTTTGATTTGGTCGTAAAGGCAAATTGAGTCCAAGATTCATCGGGCCGTATGCGATTATCGAGCGAGTTGGACCAGTAGCTTATCGGCTAGCATTGTCATCTAAGCTAGAAAAGATTCATAATGTATTTCATGTATCAATGCTACGCAGGTACAGATCTAATCCTTCGCATATTATTTCCTTGACCGAAGTTGAGATTCAGTCAGATTTAACGTATAGTGATGAACCAATCCGAATTCTAGCTCATGAGATTAAAGAGCTGAGAAATAAAGGAATATCATTAGTAAAAGTGTTATGGCATCGAAACAGGGTAGAAGAAGCGATGTGGGAACCCGAGGATGCTCTGAGAAAGCAATATCCAAACCTATTCACTAGTAAGATTTTCGGGGACGAAAATCCCTAAGGGGGAGAGTTGTAACAGTTCGGTTTTAGCCAAATCAGAACAGTGGTTTCAAAATCACAAATCTAAGGCTGTAAAATTATTTTAATATTATTTTTGGTGTTTTACAGTATGTGATTATATATGTATGAAAGGTTCATGTGATAATTTTATCGTTTAAGTGGTTAATTTGATTAAATGACTAAATCGCGTAAAATGCAAAAGTTGCATTCTATATCTTAAAAGTGTCTATTTGCTATGAGGCATTAAATAAGTGGTCCTTATGTTGATATTAGACCATTGATTGTGATAATAGATATTTATGGAGATGCATTATAAAATTTTTAAGTTAAATTATTAAGGATAAATAGGTAAATGGAAAATTAAGTTTATCCATCTTCATGCCTTAGCCGAATTTTGTAAAAGAAAAACATCATCTTATGCTCAACTAGGGTTCGGCTCTTTGAATCTTTGATTAAGGTATGTATTTTGCTTGGTTTTAGATGATTTCTATGTTTTCGTGATCGTTACTTTGAGTACTACCTTGTCCATGTCTCAATTTTTGAAAGTATTGATAATTTTAGAAGTTGCCATTGATGAATTCATGTGTTCTTGGATGTTTGATGATGAAATATGAAAGTTTGGTATTTGATATACATGTTTTGTAAAGTGATTTTGAGTAAAAATGTCAATTAGGGATTAAATTGAGAAAATGTGAAATGTTGGGTTTAAAAGTGTGAAATAAATGAAAATATCGGTTATTTTCGAGCCTATAGAAATTCGACTAGCATGTATTTGAAAGAAAGTGGGTAATTTTATGTATTTATGAAACAAGTAAATTGTAAGAAATGTGAAAGTTTAGGGCTAAAGTGCAAAAATGCTTAAATATGTGTTTCTGGACTAAATTGAATGTGTTGATGAATAAAAGAGTTAATTTTGAATGTATATAGATCAAGAATGAAAGAAAATGGATTTAGATCGGGGAAAAGCGAAAGTTGACGAATAGTCGATTCAGACCGTTTATTCCGAACACGAGGTAAGTTCATATGCAAATAAATGTCTTTGAATTTAATTATATATATGTTTTATTATCATTAAATTACTACGAATGTCAAACAAGAAAATATGAGCATGAATTGATGAAGTTACAACATCTGAAAGTCCTGTATGAACCTTAGGAATAGAATAGGATACGAATATCATGACACTAGGTTATCGTGATGTGATTACATGTAAGACATGTCTGGGACATTGGAATTGTAGTAAGATTACGTGCAAGACCATGTCTAAGACATTGGCATCGTTAATCGATTTTGTGTAAGACACTGTTCGGGATAGTGGCATCGATATGTAATAACATGTAAGACCATATCTTGGATATAGACCATATCTTGGATATGACATTGTACAAGCTTATGTAATTTCCAAGTATCCTTAATGATTCCAAAAGACTTAACGGGCAAAGTCAAGTCGAGAAAGAATATGTGAATGAGTAAGTGACTCAGGAACGTACAAAATTCATACGAGTATTGAAAAGAGGAAATATTTGATGAACTCGATTAATACATTGAATATATGTTCACTGAGAAAGGTTTGTGAATTTGAATGAGATTAGCCATGTTAAGCATATTTGAATTGATATGTAAATGTTCATGTGATGACTTTATTTGTATATGGCTTACTAAGCTTTTAAAGCTTACTTTGTGTGTTTTTTCCCTGTTTGTATAGATTATCGAAGCTAGCTCAAACTCGGGATCGTCAGGAAACATCATCACACTATCGATTATCTCGTTGGTACTTTTTGAAGATTTGTATATATGGTATATGGCATGTAACACCCCTTACCTATATCCGACACCGAGACAGGGTTCGAGGCGTTATCAGACTTAAACATTCACAAACATGCGAAAATCGGGCCATAAAATTTCGTCCAAATTAAAACTTTTCAAATACATGTATATCGTCCCTTATACGGGCCTTCGAGGCCTAGAACATACATCGAGGTGGTTCGGGACTAAACTAAGAACTTTAGAAAGTTTTGGGGAACTTATAAAAAAATTTCATGAAACAGGGTCACACGCCCGTGTGTCTCCAACATGCCCGTGTCCTTAGGCCGTGTAACTCTCTGTTTATGATGTCAGCAAAAAAAATAAAACCACTCGGCCAGATCACAAGCCCATGTGCTAGGTCGTGTCCTCCACATGGTTGAGACACATGGTCGTGTCTTTACCCGTGTGACTAACACTTAGGCTATTTTCCAAGCCTTTTTTTTTTGCTTAATCTTTCACAAACTATAACTTCAATTTGATGGTTTCATATCCGTTATTAAAACTCAAAGTAATATTCGTATGATTACATACATGTGAATCACATACTATTATAATATCTAGTCTAAACACACCCATTCAGATTCTTTGGCTTTACCATTTAATAACTCTCTATAATCTTACCCCATGTTCAATAACATACCATTTACTCTCAACGAAAACAGCAAGTATACATATCATGATATCATCTAATCATAGCAATCAAGCCAAATCATCTAACCACTTCACAGGGTAATATCACATAACTTGGATAACTAGGCTTACAATCCATAACCATCATAAGCCATATCTCATGCTAACAATGTACTAATATAAGCCAACATCTTGGCAAAACATAAGAGCACATATCAATCATTAAGTCCCTATACATGCCACTTACTATAAGACATTAAGATTCATCAATACTCCAAAGGTGGTAACTTGATAGTGTGAGGTTGCCTCCGATGATCTCCAACCCCGAGCCAACCTGACAACACTAAAAAAATGGAGAGTAGGGAGTAATATTAAAGCTTATTAAGTCCATATGAAAATAATACGCAAATTATCAACATGATTCTATGGTAATATAACCATAATTATACTTTTACTTATAATCTGGTCATATTGTTTTCTCAGATCATAGTCACTAAATTATTTATATCTAGAGCTACGAAACTCCAAATCAAAATCCGCTAATTTTTCCTGAAACTAAACTCGTATATCTTCTTATCATAAAGTTTTCAGAATTTTGGGTTAGCCAATAACTATATTTTATTCTTTAAATTCACCCATGTTCTGCTGTTTGACAGCTTCGACCCTTCTTTACTAAAAGTTGATTATTTCTTAGTACGGGATTCAATTAATTTTCTATCTATTTATATTGAAAATATAATCATTAAGGATTTAGTCATATAAATTCTAACCCATAATAATTTTTGTACAACTTTTAATGATTTTCCAATGTTGAGGCAGGGGAGCCTGAAATCACTCTGACTTGTCTCACAAAAGTTCAAATATCTCATAATATGAAACTCTTTTGCTTACACCGTTTCTTCTATGTTAAACTATGCTCAATAATATTTAATTTAATATCTTATTAAGTCTCTAATTCAATTTCCAAAATTTTTAGTGGATTTTCGAAATCACACAACTGTTGATGTTCAAAACTTTTAGTGCAATATCATGATAACTATCATGTGATGGCATAATAACATAATCACCAAGATTATTCATCATTCGAGCATTCTAGATTATTAATCAAATATTCATATATATATATGAATATACCTTTTTGTCATATATCATCCTGTAACAAAGCATTACTCATGATTATAACATATGTACCTGTACGTATCTGTAGCATATCCAATAACTTTACCTTCATTACCATGCCCATCTCGGGACTTTCATCGTTCATTCATTATAATATCGATGAACACTTTGAATACTATTGGATACACGGAAACTTGCACATAAGTGCCACATAAACAAACGTAGCCAAAGCTACCACATAACATGTAACATATCCAAAGTTTAGTTTATTTAATTTTGTTAAAGGTGTCTTGTGCTTTTGATTTGTTTATTTATGCAAGTAAAATCATGGCTATGTTTCTTATGCATTATGAATGTAAAGAAATGACTGATTGACTAATTAATCTAATCAAGGTTTTAATTAATTGACAAAATACTTGTGTGGTGTATGTTTAATCATTTAGGGATTAAATTTGTAATAATACCAAAACTATTATTACCTTACATAGCCTCATATGAAGTTTTGCTTATGAAATTACAAGTTTATTAAACATAGAAATATGTGAGATAAACTTAATACTAAATAAGTCTAACATTTTTACTCAATTAAATAAAGGTTTGTAAATGATCAACTTGCCATGGAATCTCCATAACATCTTTTAACAGTGCTTAAATAAATCTAAGCTAGGAAAGAAAATTATTCTAACACAAGCATGCTATTATAATAACTCTAGAAAAAACTTGCATAATTTTTGTGTTTATTTTATTTTGCATACTTAGGTAATTTTTAGTTAATTAAATTAGTTACTCAATCCGCTCTTACTTGTTTGCATCATATTTTAATCTATATTATTTTCACTACCAATTGTTTAAGTTTTAATTTTTTACAAAGATTTTCTTATGCAATCCATGTGGAGATGATACTCTATACTTATCACTTTATTACTTGTCAACAATTGTGTACACTTACACATTTCGTCAAACCAAGACTTTTTTGCAATTACTTCTCTATGAGATCATGTTTGTTGGTTCTCACTTGTGTGCTTAAGAAGGATAGTCATGTATATTTCTCGTGACCACTTACGTTAAAGGATAAATCTGATGAATACCTTCAACCATGAACCATCATTAATGCTATGTCTAATTGATTTCAGTAGATGGATCCTTAATTTCGACTACATAGTCAGACACAATTATTTCATATAGTGTCTCAAACCACACACTTGATTGAATAAACAGTTCACCCGTTTCGGGAGTATAGAGGAATACTCTTGTACTATCCTAAAAAGAATCTAGCAGACTAACATATAGAAAAAATAACATCCTTACTATTTGCCATACATTGGATTCAAGTGTAGGTTGTGCTATTAGCATGCAGACTCATTCTTGATGAACTTAGCAACAGATTCTCATACTTGAACGAATCTACTAACTCCTACAAGAGTGAATTTCATGGCTGCTATAGATGTAAAGTTGTAAAACCAGAGCTGGCGGATCAATATAACTTGCATACACCTCATTTCATCCAATAGTACAGGCACGACAACCTTCTCATAACATTAAGTCACCTTTTAGCTGAGTCAAACAAATGGGACTTACCACAGAATCATGATTTTAACATTGTTCTGACGAACTTTCTTCGCATATAATAGTCCTGGGGAACTCTCCACCCATCAGATAGTCTTGACAAGCTTCCCACATAAGACAATCTTGACAAATCTTCCACATAACAGTCTTGGTGGACCTGCCATATAGGATAGTCCTAATGGACCTTTCACATAAGATAGTCCTGACGGACCTTCCACATAATATAGTCTATATGGACCCTCCACATATGATAGTATTGATGGACCTTCCATACATGATAGTCCTAATAGACCTTCCACTTGTATGGTAATGCCATGGCCATGGTCTTCCATATGTCCCAAAAGGGCTCTCGTTTGTCCCACACAAGGCGTACCGTTCTCCGAATAATTTCAAATTTATTTTACTGGCTTAATCCAACCGAACCTCCCTCAAAGCTGTATACATAAAATGCGTATGCAATCCATGCATGACCATCCGAACCTTCTGAAAGTCACATAAGTAGAAAGCATATCATATACACTATAACACCCCACACCCGAGTCCTGCACAAGGACGAGATACGAGGCGTTACCTCACTTAAACACATGCATTCCAACGTTTTCGATTCATTAAGACTTGATCAAACTTAAAAATTTTTCAAACTTTGTTCAAATTGCTAAACAAAGGCCTACGAGGCCTCAAACATCCATTAGAAACCATTCAGGACTAATTCGAGTCCTTAATCAACTTTCGAAAATTAACCCAAAAAAAACCAGGGCACACGCCCATGTGTTCATGATGACACAGTCGTGCTAATGGCCTATGTGACACACACGGACTAAGCCTCTAGGGACATGCCCGTGCCCCACGTCCGTCTGAATTAAATTTTAAATTCGAACCTACAGGGGTTTTCACAAGGCCTGACACACACCCATGTCTCTCACATAGCCATGAAATGCCCGTGTCCTAGCCCATGTCTAAAAACCTTGACATTCAATTTCTGATGTCAGCAATCCTTAAGGGTCACACAGCCAAGGCACACGCCCGTGTGCTAGGCCGTGCTCTTCACACTGCTGAGACACACGGCCGTGTCTCTTCCCGTGTGTTTACTACCATGCATACTGACTTGAAATTTTTACGTGTAGGGGACACACGGTCGGACCACACGCCCATGGTTCTGACACACGATCTAGACACACGCCTGTGTGTCTACCCGTGTGGACAACATAAGGCTATTTATCAAGCCTTTTGCCACTCTGAAACACCATATAACAACAATCCACCATGCTAAGATTAAGATAATATGATTTCTCAATCCATTAACTACATCTAAAGCTTCTACACATTCCATATATACTTAAGCAATCAACAAATTACTCATTCATGAAAGAGCTTTTTGTATTCATAAAAAAACTTTCAACTTTTACCATTTTTCCATGTCCTTGTACAAAATGAATCAATTTCTAAAATGAGCCAACACATTTGGCCAATTTACATTGACACAAAACTTAAAACCAAGTTCCTATACATGCCATAATCAAAATAAAGAGATCTAACTACACCAAGTGCTTCGATTGATAGTGTGATCAATGCCTCCGACGTCTGTTGATCCACAAGCTAAATAGGCAACACTATAAAAGATGGAAAGAAACAGGGTAAGCATAAAGCTTAGTAAGTTTCATGAAAATAGATGTAGCAACAACTTTACCATTCATCATCATGCTCTTAATACAAAAGTAGGCATAAGCACAACTTACTCATCACTATCCAATACAATTCACATAGCATATACTAAGCTCACATCTGATACATTTCAAATAGGTACCTGTACCACTCACAACATGGTTATACTTTTCTTGTTTAACTTAAATTGTAACTCTCACCGTTAAACCATTTGAAATGTTATCGGATATTCGCTAAGACTCAAACTTAGGGTATAATGCCGATGCCATGTTCCAAACATGGTCTTACACTGGCTTTCACATTAATTCAATGCCATGTCCCAAACATGGTCTTACACTGACACATCATGCAGCCGATGCGTGTCCCAGACATGTCTTAGACTGGCTTACATCTCGAGGCCGATGCATGTCTCAGACATATCTTACACTAACTCTCGTCTCAATGCCAATGTCATGTCCCAGACATGGTCTTACACTAGCTCTCATAATGTGGCCGATGCATGTCCTAGACATGCCTTACACTAGCACACAAATAACCGAATGTCATTGCACGAATAACCGATTTATTTCCTAAGGTTCAAATGGGAGTTCTATTATCTCAATATTCATCATACATAACCATTTCCACAATCAAGCAATTTATGCTATATCAATTCAAACACATATAATAACAATATAGTTGTATCATTTACATACAACTTACCTCGGATTACAAAATGTGGATGACTAGCTCGGCTTAGTCCACTTACTTCGCTTTTCCCCTATCTAGGCCCAAATTTTGTAATTCTTGATCTAAAATGATAGAAATTCATTCATCTCATTAGCATTTTACTTTAGACACTTGAAAACTCATAATTAGGCAAAATGACCTTTTGCCCCTAGATTTTCACAAAATGACCATTTTACCCCTAGGTCTGAAAATCGATTTTTATCATATTTTCTCACTAACCAAGCCTAGCCGATTACTTTTTATGCTAGAAGCAGTCCAAAATTCTCAATATTTCATACATTTATCACCTATTTTACAACTTATGCAAAATGGTCCGTTTTAGGATTTTCATGAGAAATCCCTATACAAAAGTTGTTTATTTCACAACCATGATTCATTTTCTTCCATAAAATTTCAAAAAAAATCAAGAATACTCTCATGGTAAAACCCTAGACTTTCAACCATTTTATAAAATAGTCCTGTTATTAGAAAGTTCATGCTACAATGGGTCCAAAAATACAAAAATCATCAAGAATAACCTTCTACATGACTTACTTGCAAGAGATACAAATGGATGATATTTTGAGATCTCTAAACCCCCTTTTGATGCTGAAAATTGGTGAAAGAAGAAGAAGATGATAAAGTGATATCATCTTTTCTTTATTTTATTTCTCTTTTCTCAAAAGCCACCAACACCTACCTAACCTTTGACTATTTGAATTCTTTGTCCCTTTGCCGGCCATCACTTATATAATGGCCAAATTTCACTTTAAGGACCCCCAATTTATGATACATGGCAATTTAACACCCTTAACTATCAAATTAAAACTTTTTCACTTTATACGATCCATTCCTTTTTCGCAATTAAGCTCACAAACGCTAAAATTACTTCACCAAATTTTTCATGCACTAATATAAACATGCTATAACTCTAAAATAATAATAAAATACTTTCTCCAACTTTGGATTGGTGGTCTCGAAACCGCTGTTCTGACTAAGCCTAAAATCGGGCTGTTACATACACATTTCACCAAGAAAGACTGAATCATACAACAAATAACACGCCAAAATTTTCATTGATATATCATAATCATACTTACTACCAGCTAATCATAACACTTTAATACACAATAAAGCATTACGCCAAACAATTCATTTACTCAACATAGTTAGCTTACAACCATTTGTATATTTACATGCCACACTACTCACAATCACCATATATCATTACTTTGCCATAACATTATTGGATCTGGTGCCTTAAGTGTAGTATTTTCATCAATATACTCTTATGATTTTTTCGAACAAATTGGTTAATAGAAACATTCAATAATTACTTTAATATACTTTGTATAATTGTCCTCACTTGTTTTAGCATGCAAAGAAAAATGGAAGCAAATGTTGCTCATTGGTTGTCTAATGTTTTTACTAATACAAAAGAGGTATTACGTGGTCGAATCATAATACGAAAAGACAACTTGTATTAGTAAAAAAACCTAAACATGCCCTTAATCTAATTGGAAATAAGTAAGCTGATTAAAAGACTAATATGTCATCTATCAAGTCCAGTAGGGGAGATGCATTGTCTTGGGCATCAAAGAGAATGACTCCTAGAAGATAAAGACATAGATGTGACTAACTGGACTGATAGTACATTGGATAGAACCCAAGCAGAATAGATCCTAAATTCATTTATGGATTTATTCACTTGTGGCATTTGTAGTATGGGATACCTAAATCCTGAGTGGATGGTAGTCTATGTATATGTGACTCGTACACTTTGATGTAAATAAAAGCCGAAGTTTAAATAGATAAGGAACTAAAAGCTGGTGCATTAGGTGTATGACTTCTGTAGTATGTAGCATCATTAACAATTGTGGAATTCATAGCCCAAAACATGGGTAAATGATATGTTCTCATTAGCATTACTCGGTTGATGAAAAGTAAACAATACCATGAGTCATCCATCTTTGTAATGGATAACTTGATCACTAATTGATAGTAATTGACTTTTCATGAAGGAAGATGTAATGGTTACCATAAGCTAAGATAGGATCATATTGGGAGAGTGAATATTATCCCAAAGAGATCAAGTCCTATGAGGGTAACACACTAATGATAAGGTCATTGGATGAGCACTAAGTAGTTGTTTTCGTAATGGTATGTCGCTAAGGAGAGCTCAGTCATGATACTTTAGTGGAATGACTTCATGACTAAATGAGTTTATAATTAATCGGTGAAAATTCAAAACATAATTATAAATCATTTGAGCCTCAACTACATGTCCAATTGGTCCCTCCGCTAGCTCATTGAAACCAAAAATGAATTACGTGTTTGAATAGAAATGAGCAGGATGAATAGGAAAAGAGATATAAGAAACATTCAAGAATTATTATGGTTTTCTCTGAAATAGAGAAATGGAATCATTTGGAAATGAATGTAGGTTTCCAAAAATTGTAATGAAAATGAAAATGAAAATGGAAACTTGTAATCCTATATAGGATTACGTAAAAATGATGGAAGAAAAGTTTGGACCGTTTGAAGCTCGAAATAAAATAAATCATTCGAACATAGTGAACATGTTGAGTTATGACATATTGAACGAACTTTCTCAAATTTTATCGGGGGTAAAATTGTTAAAATTATACCAAGGTAAAATTGGGTGAGAAAATTATTTAATATGTAGATATTAAAGTTTATTTTTGGAAATAAAAAAAACTTAATCGAGTTGGATCATATTACAGTGTACTAGGTCAACAAGACACAGTAAGTACTCGTAAATGGACCCAATGTGAGAGAGGCCGAAAACCCATCATATAACATGAGGGGAGTGGCAACCCTAGTAGAAATACAGGGATGAGTCATTCACCCCTCTCCTACTCTAAGTAGGATGTTGTTTTTTCTATTTAAAATAAACCTCTACAACTTTCCAAGGGTTCCTACCTTCATTACCTATAAATAGATGACAACAGTAGAGCTATTAACACAACTTTGAGAGATTGATATTCTGTTGGAAAATAGAGAGAATTTATTCTCAACTTATAAAAATATTTTTAGAATGACAATTTTACCAGGTTCTATTATAGAAGAGAGAATTTTTGTTTCACCCTAAAATGAAAACTTTTTCTAGTTTTGTGTTTTGATTCAATTGGTTTGAACCCACACTCAATGTCACACCCCTTAACCCATATTTGACATCAAAACAGGGTTACGGAGCATTACCAAACTTATAAAATCAAGCACTTCATAAATAATTATCATTCTAAACAAAAATCAATCATAATCATTCATATAGTCCCTAATACGAGTCCTCAAAGCCCAAAATAGACATTAAAAGTGGTTCGGGACTAGACCGGGCACTAAAGGAGTTTTTAGGAAAACATGAAAAATTTTCAAAGTGGAGGGGACACATGCCCGTGTGGCTAGGCTGTGTGTCTCAAACAGCCAAGGGAAATGCCCGTGTGGCCAGGCCGTGTGTCTCACATGACCAAGGGACATGCCCGTGTCTCACAACATCTAGGCATTCAAAATGGGATCACATGGTATGTCCCAGCACGTGTGCGACCCCGTGTAACTCACTGACTTGTGTCACAAGGCCAGACCACATGCCCGTGTGCCAGGCCATGTACCCATTGAAATGGCCTGACACACCCGTATGCCAGGTCGTCTGATAATTGGAGGGTATAGTGACTTGTGCAACATGGCCATGCCACACGCCTTTGTGCTAGGCCGTGTGAAGCTACTGACTTGCAACCATTAGGAAACTCGAGGGACATTGTAACACCCAGAATTTGGGCCTAGAAGTATTGGGCCTTGAGTGTGGGTCCGTAAGGAGGTTGTATATAGGATTTAATTGTGCAATGAAATGACACAATTAAATGTCTGCTTTGGTGGTTAATGGCCCTGAGAAGTGTTAGAGAAATCTTGGGTTCAAACTTGGGCTTTAGCAAAAATTTTGGTATTAAGAGAAAAAAACCTGGATGGTTTGGATGAGGGCTTTTAAATTATTGTGTTAAATAAATGACACAAGAAAGCTTGTAGTCTAGTGGTTGTGGCGTCATTAAGGTTGTATGGGAGCCTAGGTTCAAGCCTTGGCTCTTGCAATTTATTTTGGTTTTTTAAGGGAACCTAGACTTTGGCCTTTAGACCTTATAATTAATTGGGGATAAAATATGACACAAAAAGCCTTGTGGCTTAGTGGCAAGTAGCGTGTGGAGCATCTGAGGGGAGGCATGGGTTCGAATCCCATGGCAAGCGAAGAGCATTTATTTTGCTAACAGGGGTGGCAAGAGTTGGTGTTGAATTTAAACTCTGATGTTGGAGGGATCCCACATCGGGAAGCTAACATAAGAGTGGATGCAAAGCTGGCTTTAAATAGAGGGAACTATGAGGAGAGTAAAGGTACCTTTCTTGGCTAATCCCTTTCGCTGTATGGCGTGCTCGTTTGGGTTGGGCGTCGGCTAAGAGTGCTCGGAGCGTGGATTAACTCCAGTCTCCTATCAGGTGTGTATTTCTCACTACTCTAGCTGTAGGATGGCTACTTCAGGCCGCGATGGGCCGAAAGAGGCTATGTGGGCCCAATGGGCCTACGGGCCCAATTGGATAAGCTGTTTGATTGTACAGTAAATATTAGACTAGGCTAGGTGAATCTCATATTTGTGGCTAGATTTGGGCTAAAAGGGCCACACGAGCGTGTGGGCCCATATGGGCTGAGAATGGGCTTTAGGACCATTCGTATTGTTATCCCTGTTTAGAATACTTTAGTTTACCAAATTACAGAAATGCCCTCGACTTGTAAAATTACGAAAGTACCCTCAATTTATAGAATTACCGTTTTACCCTCGATTTATAGAATTACCATTTTACCCTCAATTTATAGAATTATCGTTTTACCCTCGATTTATAGAATTACCATTTTACCCTCGATTTATAGAATTACCGTTTTACCCTCGATTTATAGAATTACCGTTTTACCTTCGATTTACAGATTTACCATTTTACCCTCGATTTATTATATTACTAAAATACCATTGGTTTACAAAATTACCAAAATACCCCTAGTTTGTAAAATTACTAAAATACCCCTGGTTTGTAAAATTACCAAAATACCCCTGGCTTGCAAAATTACCAAAATACCCCTGATTTATAAAATATCGAAATACTCTCGATTTGTAAAATATCAAAATACCCATGTAGGGTTGAATTATCGAAATAACCCTGTAGGGTATAATTATCGAAATACCCCTGTAGGGTAGAATTACTAAAATAACCCTATAGGGTAGAATTACCGAAATACCCCTATAGGGTAAAATTACTTAAATACCCCTGTAGGGAAAAATTACCGAAATACCTTTGTAGGGTAGAAATACTGAAATACCCCTGTAGGGTAGAATTACCGAGATACCCTTGTAGGGTAAAATTACCATTTTGCCCCTAGGGTGTTAAATGATTGTTTTGCCCTTGTGGGCAAGTGACTGACTTGGACTGTGTGGTTGACGGATTTGATTGTGAATATATGTTGGTGATATGAATGACTTGACTGTGATTGTTTGATTCAAATATGGGCATGACATTCTGCATACATGACATGTTGCATGGGTTGGGTTTTATAAATGGAGGAAGTGCTAAAAGGGCAATGCCCCAGTTTACCGAAAAGGGCTTTGCCCCAGTTTATCAAAAAGGGCTTTGCCCCAGTTATTAAAAGAGGCTAGGCCTCCAGTTATATGATAAAGCAGCTATGCTACCGGTGGAGAGTTTGGTTGGGTGGGTTGAGTTATTCCCCACATGGAGAGCTTGGTTGGTACGGGTGGAGAGTAGCGGATGGTGGGTTCAGTAGTCTCCCCAAATGGGCTTGCATACATCCATTGGTATTACATGTGATATTGAAATGGGCCTATGGGCCATACCGCTTACAGTAAAGGCATCGGCCAATGATATGATTTATGAAAAGGCTTCGGCCCAGTGATATGATTTATGAAAAGGCTTCGGCCCAGTATATGTCGAGACTGAATTAGGGCTTAGGTCCATATTGCTACTGTTTAAAGGCTAAGGCCCATACTGTACTGTTACTGAATAGGGCTTTGGCCCAGATTGTACTGACACTGTGTTATTCATTGTTTGTTTGTTGTTGGGGTTACACACTGAGTTTTCGTAAACTCACCCCATTTCTAAGTGTGTAGGTAATCCCTAAGCTTAGATGGTTTGGAGCTGCGAGGGACTCGGAGATGGCCACACTACTGTTTCTGTTTCTTTTAATTTCAGTAAGTAACCGGTTTATTTTTTTTTGTAAGTTTTATCTTAATTAATATTATTATTTGGTTTTGGGTTGTAATAAGGCCATTTTAATTATTTTTCTGGGATTATTTTATTTTATACCCTATATTTTACTGATAACAATCCAAAATGAATTAGACTTAGGGCGTATTTCCAAAATGATAATTGTTTTCAAAATAATGTAACGATACAATTAATCGGTTTATCAAAAATATCTACTTAAATGAATTCCAACTTATTTTTCTCAAAACCTAACCTCGCACCAAAGTGTGGCAATGGTTGTGGGCATGTCTAGGATTGGATCCAATCAAGAGCTTGGTACTTAAGCAGCCTTCATGGCTCACCTCCTCTGTTACGGATTCTTACCTGGTGCCCAGCTTCCATTCACTTGGTTAACTTAACAAAAGTTGGTTTTAAAACGCTAAAACGAAACGTGGATTTTTAACTTCAATGTGGCACGTCGGATTCGGCCGTAACGTTTGGGCCAGGTTTGGGGTGTTACATTTAGTGGTATCAGAGCCAAGTTACAAAACTCGGTTGTGGTATGGGTAACAGAAAATTATTGTTATTTTTTTTCTTTTTTTGAAATTGGGTTTTTTTTTAAATTTTATTTTAAAATTTATCAACAAAACTTGACTTGTTTCTGAAAAGATGTTATTGGAAGTGTGGCACACCGAGTCTCCAGCACCAAATCTGTAAGTTCTCTAACTCTGTTTACTGTTATAGATTAAAATGATATATTGAGAAACCACTATAGATAGTAGCACAATACTGGAACTCTCTAGTTAGAGTAAACTGTAACGCTTGAATTTAGATTTAGTATTTATTTGGTGTGCATTCTGGAAATGTAGAAATTGTTTGCATGTGAAATCTATCCGCTCCGATGGATAAATGTTTTGGGTGTATGTTACTATTATTAGTATCAGAGTGCGCAGCGAAAGTGTGGTGGTGTAGTCTGAGAGTGGAAAATTTCGAGGACAAAATTTCTTTAAGGGGGTAGAATTGTAACACATCGAATTTGGGCCTAGAAGTATTGGGCCTTGAGTGTGGGTCCATAAGGAGGTTGTATACAGGTATTTAATTGTGCAATGAAATGACACAATTAAATGTCTGCTTTGGTGGTTAATGGCCCTGAGAAGTGTAAGAGAAATCTTGGGTTCAAACTTGGGCTTTAGCAAAAATTTTGGTATTAAGAGAAAAAAACCTGGATGCTTGGATGAGGGCTTTTAACTTATTGCGTTAAATAAATGACACAGGGAAGCTTGTAGTCTAGTGGTTGTGGCGTCATTAAGCTTGTATGGGAGCCTGGGTTCAAGCCTTGGCTCTTGCAATTTATTTTGGTTTTTTTAAGGGAACTTAGACTTTGGCCTTTAGACCTTATAATTAATTGGGGATAAAATATGACACAAAAAGCCTTGTGGCTTAGTGGCAAGTAGCGTGTGGAGCATCTGAGGGGAGGCCTGGGTTCGAATCCGATGGCAAGCAAAGAGCATTTATTTTGCTAGCAGGGGTGGCAAGAGTTGGTGTTGAATTTAAACTCTGATGTTGGAGGGATCCCACATCGGGAAGCTAACATAAGAGTGGATCCAAAAAGGTACCTTTCTTGGCTAATCCCTTTCGCTGTATGGCTTGCTCGTTTGGGTTGGGCGTCGGCTAAGAGTGCTCGGAGCGTGGATTAACTCCAGTCTCCTATCAGGTGTGTATTTCTCACTACTCTAGCTGTAGGATGGCTACTTCAGGCCGCGATGGGCCGAAAGGGGCTATACGGGCCTACGGGCCCAATTGGATAAGCTGTTTGATTGTATAGTAAATATTGGACTAGGCTAGGTGAATCTCATATTTGTGGCTAGATTTGGGCTAAAAGGGCCACACGAGCGTGTGGGCCCATATGGGCTGAGAATGGGCTTTAGGGCCATTCGTATTGTTATCCCTGTTTAGAATACTTTAGTTTACCAAATTACAAAAATGCCCTCGACTTGTAAAATTACGAAAGTACCCTCAATTTATAGAATTATTGTTTTACCCTTGATTTATAGAATTACCATTTTACCCTTGATTTATAGAATTACTGTTTTTCCCTCGATTTACAAAATTACCATTTTACCATTTTACCCTATAGGGTAGAATTACCGAGATACCCCTATAGGGTAAAATTACTGAAATACCCCTACAGGGTAGAATTACCAAAATACCCTTGTAGGGTAGAAATACTAAAATACCCCTGTAGGGTAGAATTACCGAGATACCCTTGTGGGGTGAAATTACCATTTTGCCCCTAGGGTGTTAAATGACTATTTTGCCCTTGTGGGCAAGTGACTGACTTGGACTGTGTGGTTGACGGATTTGATTGTGAATATATGTTGGTGATATGAATGACTTGACTGTGATTGTTTGATTCAAATATGTGCATGACATTCTGCATACATGACATGTTGCATGGGTTGGGTTTTATAAATGGAGGAAGTGCTAAAAGGGCAATGCCCCAGTTTAACGAAAAAGGCTTTGCCCTAGTTTACCGAAAAGGGCTTTGCCCCAGTTTATCAAAAAGGGCTTTGCCCCAGTTTTTAAAAGAGGCTAGGCTTCCAGTTATATGATAAAGCAGCTATGCTGCCAGTGGAGAGTTTGGTTGGGTGGGTTGAGTTATTCCCCACATGGAGAGCTTGTTTGGTACGGGTGGAGAGTAGCAGATGGTGGGTTGAGTAGTCTCCCCAAATGGGCTTGCATACATCCATTGGTATTACATGTGATATTGAAATGGGCCTATGGGCCATACCGCTTACAGTAAAGGCATCGGCCAGTGATATGATTTATGAAAAGGCTTCGGCCAGTGATATGATTTATGAAAAGGCTTTGGCCCAGTATATGTCGAGACTAAATTAGGGCTTAGGCCCATATTGCTACTATTTAAAGGCTAAGGCCCAAACTGTACTGTTACTGAATGGGGCTTTGGCCCAGATTGTACTGACACTGTGTTATTCACTGTTTGTTTGTTGTTGGGGATTACACACTAAGTTTTCGTAAACTCACCCTGTTTCTAACTGTGCAGGTAATCCCTAAGCTTAGATGGTTTGGAGCTGCGAGGGACTCAGAGATGGCCACACTACTGTTTCTCTTTCTTTTAATTGTAGTAAGTAACCAGTTTATTTTATTTTATTTTATAAGTTTTATCTTAAGTAATATTATTATTTGGTTTTGGGTTGTAATAAGGCCATTTTAATTATTCTTTTGGGATTATTTTATTTTATACCCTATATTTTACTGATAACAATCCAAAATGGGTTAGACTTAGGGCGTGTTTCCAAAATGATAATTGTTTTCAAAATAACGCCATGATACAATTAATTGGTTTATCAAAAATATCTACTTAAATGAATTCCAACTCGTTTATCTCAAAACCTAACCCCGCACCAAAGTGTGGCAATGGTTGTGGG
Source organism: Gossypium hirsutum (assembly GCF_007990345.1). NCBI lineage: Eukaryota > Viridiplantae > Streptophyta > Magnoliopsida > Malvales > Malvaceae > Gossypium > Gossypium hirsutum. Next base: position 99,003,997 of record NC_053424.1, on the reverse strand, counting down.
CATGTCTAGGATTGGATCCAATCAAGAGCTTGGTACTTAAGCAGCCTTCATGGCTCACCTCCTCTGTTACGGATTCCTACCTGGTGCCCAGCTTCCATTCACTTGGTTAAGCTTAACAAAAGTTGATTTTAAAACGCTAAAATGAAACGTGAATTTTTAACTTCAATGTGGCACGTCGAATTCGGCCGTAACGTCTGGGCCGAGTTTGGGGTGTTACAGACACACAGTGTGTCACCTGGCAGTGTGTCACACACGGCTGAGACACATGCTCATGTCTCTTCCCGTGTGAACAAAATATGCCATTTTCTAAGCCATATTTCTCACCCAATGTGATACAAACCTGAGCTTAACAATGTTCATGCAATCATGGCATAAGTAGGCACTCAAAACCAACCAATATTAAGTTTATATCATGTACTATCCACACATCCAACATGTTATCCACACATCCAACATGTTATCAAAGCATAACTGATCGCGTAATTCGTAACAAGTAACAAATATTTATAATGAAGATCAAACCTAGACTAACTATTATCACGACGAAAAGGCAAGTGCACCTATCGAACAATAGTATAGTAACGGCAAGACTGAGATATCGTACCCAAGGGAACCAAAAGTACTAGTAATAACTATCTTTTTATTATCTAACCTAGAAATAAAAAGGTTTGTTTATTAAACTAATTATCTAAACTAGTTAACTAATTTAATAAATGAAAAGAGAAACTTTGGAAAAAGACTTGAAGAGAAGCAATTGATAAAGATGACACCTAAGGAGGAATCCATCTAGATTTCACTTGTTATCTGACTCTGAATCAGACGATTTATTCACTTGACTTGATCCGTGAAACTCCCTAACCTATGTTATTATCCCTTTCGAGACTAATAACATCTAACCCTCAGTTGAATTAATCAAAATCTCTTTCTTAATTAAAACCCTAGGGAAACAGTAAATCACTCTATGGACTCCCATATTAGGTTTCACCCTAATCCGGCAAAATCTCGTAACCCTATTTCTAGGCGTTCGATCAACTCTGCTTAATTATGCCAAATCTACTCTTAGGCAGGGTCAATTCCTCCTCTGTATAAGCACATCAAATCATGAATTAATACCCAGAATATTAACTTAAGCATTAAGAACACATAATTAAGAACAAATCAATTATTTATCATACAGTTCAGATAATAATAACAAGATCCATCATAGGTTTTATCCCCCTTAGGTATCTAAAGGGTTTAGTTCATAATAGAATAAGAGTACATCTCAAGAGTATGAAAATAACAAAACATAAAGAAAACTCTAAAACCCCTGAAGGAATTCTGAGAGAGATCTTCAGTCTTGGAGTAGCTCCGGCTTTTGAGATGGATCGTCTGGCTTTCTTCAAGTAATTCTTTGTAACACCCCGTACCCGAGACCGTTGCCGGAGTCGGACACGAGGGGTTCGCAGACTAAATTCGCTTACTATCGCAGTCCATTTTAAAATTTTCCAGGCAGTTGGCTAACTGCGACACTGTCACCTTAAAAATCATATCTTGAGTTTCACAACTCAAAAATCAGTTTCGTAACACCCCGAACCCGAGGCCGTCACCGGAGTCGAACACGAGGTGTTAACAGACTTCAAACCACTTAAAAAAAAATTCTCAGACAAGCTGCCAATCTGCGTACTAGTCGCTTTAAAAATCATATCTTGAGTTCTGAAACTGGAAATCCAGTTCCATAAATTTTCCCTGAAACTAGATTCATATGTCCATCTACATATTTTTTTCTAGAATTTTTGGTCAGCCCAATTAGTATAGTTGATTAGTCAAAGTCTCCCATGTTACAGGGATTGACTACACTGACCTTTGCGCATTACGACTTGATTATCTCCCTGCACAGAGCTTCAATACTGATGCCGTTTGTTTCTATAGAAACTATACTCAGAGAGGAATCTATACATATATGGCATGACTCCTAATTATCTCTGGTTAATTTATAATGAATTTCCAAAGTTGGAACAGGGAATCCAGAAACCGTTCTGGTCCTGTCTCACGAGAACCTGAATATCTCTTAGCATACTGTCCATATGATCGTTTCGTTACTTTCCTATGAAAATAGATTCATCAAGGTTCGTTTACATAATTTATTCATTATTTAATTCCAATCCTACTATTTTTAGTGATTTTCCAAATCTACATCACTGCTGCTGCCAGCATCTGCCTTTAAGGTAGACTTTACCTATTTCATAGTTTCCATGATTCAACTAGCCCTTTTAGCATAAATAGCACAAATTATGATAGTGATTAACCATTCCATACCAAATGATTATAACATTATGCTCAAACATATATAAGCCATTTTCGCATGGCTATATACATTAACCAAAATATTCTTCCGCCACTAGTCTATTTTATACATGCCATAAGATAATCCAAAACATAGCAGTACCAAACAGTGGATAGTGATAGTGTGACTAGTTGCTAACGATCCCCGAGCCTGTAGCTTCGCAATGAGATCTATAAAACAGAGGAAACAGAGTAAACGGAGTAAGCATTACAATGCTTAGTAAGTTTTAAGCAATGTCAACAGATAACAATAAAATTATAACATAGTTGTTCGTATTTTTATTTCACTCTTCCTTCGGGCATACCATCCCTTTACCGAATATGCACATCTCATCATATACAATAGGCAGATAAACTTTCACATAAAAGTGAGCTCATGTGACATAGATATATCGTATGATTTCACATCACCTCTCACACTGATCCGATGTCACATAATCATAGGAATAGTCTCATAGATTGCTCTCGTATGCATCACATAACTACCTTATGATTTAGTGCAAATCAAGCTCACATATAAGCTTGGAGTACATACCTGTTTAACCTTTCGCATTGAATATATTTATAAGCAATTCTTATTACGAAGTCTTACCCGGACATAATCTCCACACGAAGTTATCGGGTCTTACCCGGACAAAATTCCCACACGTAGTCATCGGGTCTTTAGAGCTCGGATATAGTACGAGCACGAAGCTTACGGATATTAATCAGTGATAATATTCTCGCATAAAGCCTGCGGGGTTTTAACCCGGATATGGTACTGACACAAATGCCCTTCGGGACTTATCACATTTATGCACTTTCACATCCATCACGTTGGCCACTTGGCCCTGTCACATATATACACTTTCACATTCATCACATCGGCCATTAGGCCTTATCACATATATACACTTTCACATTCATCACATCGGCTATTAGGCCTTATCACATATATACACTTTCACATTCATCACATCGGCTATTAGGCCTTATCACACATATACACTTTCACATTCATCACATCGGCCATTAGGCCTTATCACATATATATACACTTTCACATTCATCACATCGGCCATTAGGCCTTATCACATATATACACTTTCACATTCATCACATCGGCTATTAGGCCTTATCACACATATACACTTTCACATTCATCACATCGGCTATTAGGCCTTATCACACATATACACTTTCACATTCATCACATCGGCCATTAGGCCTTATCACATATATACACTTTCTTGGCTGAATCTACATCTATCATTTTCCAATATCACAATTTAGAATTCACGTATGGGTTTAATCGATAGCTTATGGGCAACTAGAACAAGTTTATCAAGGTTTACAACACAATCTCAAATTCAGCACAAGCTGTTTTTCCTGAGCAATAGTCACTAAATCATTTATAACTGGAGCTACAAAACTCCAAATCACTTTCCGTTAATTTTTCCTGAATATAGACTCGTATATCTTCCATCCATAAAATTTCCAGAATTTTAGGTTTGGCCAATCAATACCAGATTTTTCTTAAAGTTTCCCCTGTTTCACTGTTTGACTAATCTGACCACTCTTCACTACGAATCAGATTTCTCATTTTACAGAATTCAAAGTGTGTTGTATTTGATTTCATTTGAAACTAGACTCATTGAGGAGTCTAAGCATATAAATTTTATCTTATAACTATTTTTGTACAATTTATAATGATTTTCTAAAAACAGAACAGAGGATTACAGTGTCATTCTGCGCTGTCTCACACAACTTTAAGTATCTCATCATCGGAAATCCCTTTGCTTACACGGTTTCTTTTATAAGAAACTAGACTCATTAAGCTTTAATTTCATGTCTCATTCAGCCTCTAATTCAGATCCATAAATTTATGGTGATTTTCTAAATTCATGTTACTGCTGCTGTCCTGAGCAGGTTTATCACAATTTTATTCTTCTGACATATCCTTTTAGCACTTCATAATATCATATCCATTTGGCAACATATCATATCAATAACTTACCTATACTTCATAATAGCCATTAGGCTATATGCATAAAAATTTACAATAGAGTTATGATTCTTTTAATATGTGCTTAACATATCATACTCAATCACATTATAGGCTTTAATACTTAAAACTTACCTCGATCGCTAATGTACGTCAATTCCGACTATTCGACCAATTTCCCTTTTTCCACGATCCGACTTTGTTTCCATAAGCTCTTGATGCTCAATCAACAATTTTTAACTTCAAATTTGCAAACAGCAATGTCGTCACTTTACATAACAGAAATTAAATTTCATTACTTAAACTATCCACGACAATCACCTTCCGAGCACCTTAATTTTCTTTAAGCTAAACTACCTCATAGTATACATATACACATTCGGCTAATTATAAAACAAATCAGCACTCATAACCGAATCATTGACTAAAATCACATTCGGTAATATGCTTTTAAATAATTTCAATATTTATTAACATCTAAAACTAATTTGCTTGGGGTGCCATGAATTATTCAAATCGGCCGAATATCATTGAATCTCTAAAATCATGCTTATAACCACTTGGCCGAGTTTCACATTTCAAAGCCACATATATATATTATTCAAAGTATTTATCAACATTTAAAAATCCAAAACCATAAAACTCAATTCATATAACACCAAACTCAATGCTAAATCACCCTAGGCACATTCGGCACTAGCACAAGCACACACACATTTAACTTTTCTAAAATTCAACTTTAACAAGCTTCCTATGCTTCCATGATAAAAACCGAATGCTCATCTTATCACCAACATGCATATTTAATTATCTCAAGCCTCTCTTAATCAATTTTATTCATAATAGCATGAACTCAACAATCCATTACTCATACAAAACAACATAACCGAAAACCTTACTCATTCCAAAAATTCAAATCTCAACTTGGTCACAAAAATAACTTGATATCTCACCAACACAACATCAACACCAAGCAAGAATGATGCATCCATGGCCGAGTGTCATTTCCATCACATAGCAAGATTTAGACCATGGGCTAGGTAGAACTCAAGCTAACAACTAAAACATGCAAGCATCTCATGGAACATCATCAAACATACCTTAGCCTAGTTACATGCATGGCCGAACCTCTTCAATCTTTCTTCTTCCTTCCTCCTTAAAATTTTCGGCCAAGGATGAACCAAAGGATGAACACTTTTTTTTGTTTTTCTTTCCTTCAACTCACGGCAAAGGGGGGGGGACAATCACACATATCCTTTCTTTTTTTTTGTTTCTCATCCTACTAACACTAATATTTTATTGCCCATGCTCTTTATTTTATTGTTTCCTCCCATGATGCACCAACACAACATGTCTATGACATGTTTTGCCCATCACCCTTTGTCCATCCTAATGTCATGGCCGGCCACTACTAGATGGGGGGGGAAAATTGACATGCAAGTCCCCCCTTTTTCAACATGCACTAATAGGTCCTTATGTTTTGATCTATCACATTTCAAAAATGTCACACATAAGTCCTATTGACTAAATTTACATGAAATTTACTAAATCGAAGCTTAAAATTTTCACACATTTATTTTAGACAATAAATATCATGTTCAAATAATTTGGTTACTCGGTTTAGCGGTCCCGAAACCGCTTTCCGACTATGGTCAAATTAGGGGTGTCACAACTCTCCCCCCCTTTAGGGATTTTCGTCCCCGAAAATTTCCACCGATGCATAGTTTAGGATAACGTCCTCTTATTGAATTATATTCATATAAACATTAGCTCATCGATGGCAATTGTAATTCATTATTGATTTCGCATCGATCTATAAAATCATTTTCTTATCTTAAAACAAATACATAAACATTTCTACAGGTATGCACAAATATCTCATTTTCTTGATTTCATAAGCAATAATCACTTAACTTAATTCACAAATGCATTTCAAACACATATTAAGCACATATTAACGTGTATAATTCACATCATCAACCCACATTTTCATTCATGAATAAGCTGTAACCTAACCGAAAGTACACATATACTCAAACATCCCAATAAATATCCTTTATAACTTTATCACATCTCAATATTCAACTTAACTCATTTCCAAAAGAAAAGTCAACTTCCACGTACCTGAACATTTAGTTCATTTAGCACATTCAATCATAGTTAACGTTACCCGTATACAGTCGAATAGGCATAAAGCCTAATATAATACACTGGCATGAGATTTATTCTAGCGCATAACTCGTATATCCAAAATTATCAACATTCATCAAAAATTCTTTCAAACTTTCGAATGTCGAAACTTAATCAAAATAATTTCTTGAACAAGATTAACAAAATAGTGTCCATTCAGCAATAGCACATATAGCTCTTACAATGCCATATCCTAGATATGGTCTTACATATTCTCACATATCGAGCCGATGCCATGTCCCAGACATGGTCTTACACACTATCTCAAATCAATGCCTTCGTCCCAAACGAGGTCTTACATGAATTCCACTTCACACACTTAGTGCCCACTGACCGATCTCGCACTCATAGTGCTCGGTTAAAGGAATTCGCATACACACAGTGCCTCTAATTATTCACATACATAGTGCTCTTATTCATTCGTTAATACACATTGATATGTCTTAACCAAGTCTATAAACATCATGTATGTACACTTTTAAACATATCATCTCATTTAAATTTGAATTCGTATTGTGACAGCCCAAAATTGACCCTAGTCGGGAAGTGGTTTCAGGACCGCTAAACCGAGTCACCGAAAGGTTTGAATGCGATGTTTATTATCTAGAATATGTAATCATGAATGTGTGAAAATTTCAAGCTTCGATTTAGTCGATTGCATGTGAATTTAGTCAATAGGACTTATATGAGAAAATTTTAAAATGTGATAGGTCAATGCATGAGGACCTATTAGTGCATGTGGAAGAAAAAGGGGACTTGCATGTCAAATTCCCCCTCCCTAATATGTAGTGGCCGGCCATGCTATGGGTGGAAACATGTTGGGAACATGTTGGCCTAGTGAGGTATGTAGGATAAAAATATAATAAGAAGTATGGGGAAATAAAGAAATGGAAAAAGGAAAGGATGGGTGGTAATTGTTTCTTTCCTCCCCTTTTGCCGTGAAAGTAAGAAGGAAAAACAAAAAAAAAAAGTGTCCATCTTTCTTCATTTCCCCTTGGCCGAATGTTCTAAAGAAGAAAGAAAAAAATTTGTTCATCTTTTATCATCCTTGGCCGAAAATGCTAAGAAGAAGGGGGAAGGGGAAGTAAGACATTCGGCCACTCCTTCTAGTCTTGAATAAGGTATGTAATGCATGGTAGCTTTTGGAAATTGTTGAATGTATTAAGCTAGTTACTAAGTCCCTTACTTAGCCCATGTTCAAATCTTGAATATTGTTGGTAACATGAGCAATCGGTCATTTTAAGTCACTATTAAGGTAAGGAAGTATGTACTAGCTTTTGAAATTTTAGTTGATATTGAGTGAGCTATCAAGTGATTTTTGTAAACCATGTTGAAATTTCGATTTTGGGGGTGAGTATGGTTTTCGGCTATAAAAGATTAATATGTTTTGTGTTGAAGTTTTTGGTGATTTTGAGTAGTTAGGGCTAAATTACAAAAACAAATTTTTGAAGGACTCAAAGGTGAAATAAATGAGATGTATGGACTTATATGGGCACTAGGAAGATTCGGCCCTTAAGGAGTGTGACCAAACTTTGTGTATTTTGTGTTTTGTGGAATAAAGACTAAATTGTGAAAGTGCGAAATATTAGGGGTAAAAATGTAATTTACCCATTTATGCGTTATTAGACTAAATTGAATGAAAATATGTTAAATTAAGGCTTGGCAAGCTAGCTATTAAGGTGAAATGCTAATGTTAGTATTTGATTCGGTAATAATCTGTTTGGGGACAGCAGCAGTAAGGTGATTTTGGAAAATCGCCATAATTTGTAGGAGTTGAATTAGAAGCTGAGTGAATTATGCCATTAAAGCTTGAAGAGTCTATTTTCTTACAAAAGAAACTATGAAAACAAAAGAGTTACCGATCTTGAGATATTTGAAGTATTGTGGGGCTGAGTCAAAATGACTACTAGATTCCCTGTTCTGTTTTTAGAAAATCATTATAAATTGTACAAAAATGATTATAAGATAAAATTTATATGCTTAGACTCCTTAATGAGTCTAGTTTCAAATGAGATCAAATACAACACATTTTGAATTCTGTAAAATGAGAAATTTGATTCGTAGTGAAGAGTGGTCAGAATAGTCAAACAGTGAAACAGGGGAAACTTTAAGAAAAATCTGGTATTGATTGGCCGAGCCAAAAATTCTGAAAATTTTATGGATGGAAGATATACGAGTCTATATTCAGGGAAAATTAACGGCTAGTGATTTGGAGTTTTGTAGCTCCAGTTATAAACAATTTAGCGACTACTGCTCAGGAAAACAGCTCGTAGTGAATATGTGATTTTGTTGTAAACATTAATGAAAATTTGCCAATGAGTTATTTATTGACTATTATAAAGCTTACTATAATCTATGTGTGTGAAAGTCAAATCAATATATATATTATTCTGAAAGTAATACTTGAATAGTCGATTAATGACTATTTTAAATTATTGATTTGGCTCAAGGAGTTAAAGGAGGTGAATCGAGCAAAGGCAAAGAAAAGGTTATCGAGTAGCCGAGTTGGAACCGTCTTACCCAACACGAGGTAAGTCATTAAGCATGTAGTTGGTATTATTTCAAATGGTCATAATGTGTATGTATTGATGCTGAATGGAATGAATAAATATACATATATATATATATATATGCATGTACGTATGTGATGATGAAATTGTTGAATGAAAGAAAAGAGGTAAGATGTACTGAGTTGTTGATCTCGGCACTAAACGTGCGGGATAACCATTTATGACCATGAGATTGGCGCTAAGTGCGCGGGATTAAATTGTACAGCACTAAGTGTGCGATTCGACTATGTTGCACTAAGTGTGCGAAATGAATATGATGCACTAAGTGTGCGAATTGACCATGCGGCACTAAGTGTGCGATTTGATTATGTAGCACTAAGTGTGCGAGTTGATTATATAGCACTGAGTGTGCGGACTCGATATACATTCGTGAATCATTACGGACACTATGTGTGCGACACTATTGAGTCGATCGCGGACAGCGGATCGGGTAAGTGTTTTGAGTACATGGCTATTATGTGCTATGCTTATACTTGGTGTTGAGCTCGGTAAGTTTGAACCTATGTGACAAATATACTTGAAGTCACGTACATAAAATTTATCGTAGGATGGGTGAAAGGCCGTTTAGTCGTTTGATTGTAACGAAAATAAATTGAATTATGAAAATGTTTCAATGTCCTATTGATGAGTATATGGAATGTGAATGCATGAATTGATATGAAATTGAATTGATAGGTTGGAGGAACTATGGTATGGTTCGGAATGGATGGAGTAATTAGCCTCGTTCCATTTTGTTTTCTCTTGTGATAATGTTATTGATGGATGGTAGTGCATAGCTTATGACTTACTAAGTTATAAACTCACTCGGTGTTTCCTTGTCACCCATTATAGGTTGCTTGGACTCATCTATTTTTGCGTGGTCGGGCCGTCATCGAAGTCATCACACCGGATAGCAAGTTTTGGTACTTTCTTCTTAGTTGGCTTAGAAGAACATTTTGGCATGTATAAGCTAGTACGTTGTGTTTGAATTATGGCATGTAAACTTTAAGCCATGCGAAAATGGCACGAATGTTCGATTGAGTTGGATCAAGGGTAGGCATGAAATGGACCTAGTTACTTTCGTAACAGATGCTGGCAGCATCAGTGTCATGAGATTGAAAAATCACTAAAAATAGTAGGAGTGGAATTAATTGATGAATAAATTTTATAAGGGGTTAAAGTCAGTTAACACCTCGTGTTCGACTCCGGTGTCGGTTTCGGGTTCGGGGTGTTACATTTTATTGGTATCAGAGCTATGGTTTAGTCGGTTCTAGGACTACCATAGCGCGCATGAGTCTAGCTATACATGCCGAATGTTAATGTTTAAATGTGTGATGACTTCCGACGGTTGAAATGTTTTTGTTTTGATTAGTAAATGGATCTCGGTGTAGAAAGAACCCTAGCGGATGACGTTGAGAGCGTAGCGGCTGCTCCTGCACAAGGGACGCCGCCTGTTGAACCTCAGTCATCTGCGAATAATCAAGGAGGGGGCTAAACAAGCCTTCTTTACCATGATGAATGAGTGGGTCGCGCAATATGCCCGAACCAACCCGGCTGTCCAACAATTCCCGAATTTGAATAATCCACCCCAAGAGCCTGTAATGCCATCAGTCGCTGATCCTGTGAGGCTGAGTAAGCCACCTGTAGACTTGATTAGGAAGCGTGGGGCCGAGGAGTTCAAGGCCATAGTAACTGATGATGCCGAAAGGGCCGAGTTCTGGCTAGATAATACCATTCGGGTGTTCGATGAATTGTCATGCACACCCGACGAATGTCTAAAATGTGCTGTATCTTTGTTGCGAGACTCAGCCTACTATTGGTGGAGGACCTTGATTTCCATAGTCCCGAACGAGCGAGTAACTTGGGACTTCTTTCAAATGGAATTCCGGAAGAAATTTATTAGCCAACGGTTCATTGATCAGAAGCGTAAGGAGTTCTTGGAACTCAAGCAAGGCCGTATGACTGTATCTGAATACGAACATGAATTCGTAAGACTAAGTAGGTATGCCCGGGAGTGTGTAGCTGACGAGGTTGCTATGTGCAAAAGATTCGAGGAAGGATTGAATGAAGATTTAAAGCTACTAATGGGTATTTTGGAAATAAAAGAATTCGTAACACTAGTCGAACGAGCCTGTAAGGCGGAAGAACTTGGAAAGGAGAAGAGGAAGGCTGAATTTGAAGCTAGAGATTATCGTAAGAGATCGACGGGTAAAGCTCCGTTCTCAGCTGTAAAGAAGTTCAGGGAGGACATTAAGAAGTCGAGGGCGACTGCGGGAATTTCCATCAGGGCAAGACCATCGATGGGCTCCCGAGCTACTTCGGTAGCTAGTGTGGGCAATAATCGTCACGAGAAACCTGAATGTCCCCAATGTGGAAGACGACACCTAGGTGAATGTTGGGGCAACTCTACTAGCAGGGTCTGTTACGGATGCGGTTCGAAGGACCACTTCATTAGAGATTGCACGGAGCTGGATGAGAAGAATAAGATTCAAGGTGCAAGACCTAGTGGAGTGACATCTAGAGGTAAACCACCGAGAATTTTAGGAGGCAGGGGTGGTAGTCAGAGGGGGGCCTCTGATACGGCCGATCGAGCCGAGAACCGTACTCCTACTAGAGCATATGCCATTCGCGCACGAGAGGAGGCATCCTCCCCCGACGTCATCACTGGTACCTTCACTCTCTTTGATACTAATGTGATTGCATTGATTGACCCTGGTTCTACTCATTCATATGTATGCGAAACCTTAGCAACCAGTAAGACTCTACCTGTTGAGTCTACTGAGCTCGTAATTCGAGTATCAAACCCTTTGGGTCAATGCGTACGTGTTGATAAAGTGTGTAAGAGATGCCCTCTAATAATCCGAGAATCCTGTTTTCCGGCCGATTTGATGCTTTTGCCGTTCGACGAGTTTGATGTTATTCTTGGTTTGGATTGGTTAACCGCGCATGATGCGGTTGTGAATTGCAAAAGCAAGACTATCGATTTGAGGTGCGCAAATAACGAAATAATCCGAGTTGAGTCTGCGGACTTAAGGGGGTTGCCAGCTGTAATATCAGCAATGTTGGCCCAGAAATATGTAAGGAAAGGGTGCGAAGTATACCTCGCGTATGTACTTGATGACAAGGAGTTAGAAAAGAAACCCGAATCGGTGCCGGTGGTCTGTGAATACCCGGATGTTTCTCCTGAAGAGTTACCGGGTTTGCCACCTGTTCGGGAGGTAGAGTTTGGTATTGAGCTTGTACCTGGAACTACGCTTATTTCGATCGCTCCGTATCGTATGGCACTAACCGAGTTAAAAGAGTTGAAAGCTCAGTTGCAAGAATTGACGGATAGAGGTTTCGCTCGACCGAGTTTCTCACCTTGGGGTGCACCAGTATTGTTCGTGAAAAAGAAGGACGGAACCATGAGGTTGTGTATTGACTATCGTCAACTGAATAAAGTGACGATAAAGAATAAATATTCATTGCCGCGCATCGATGATTTGTTCGACCAACTGAAGGGAGCCACAGTGTTCTCAAAAATAGATTTGAGATCGGGCTATTATCAGTTGCGAATTCGAGAATCGGACATACCAAAAACTGCCTTCAGAACGAGATATGGTCACTATGAATTCTTAGTGATGCCATTTGGACTCACTAATGCCCCTGCGGTATTTATGGATTTGATGAATCGGATCTTCAGACCATATTTGGATCGGTTCGTAGTTGTGTTCATTGATGACATTTTGGTCTATTCAAGAGATGAGACCGAACATGCTGAGCATCTGAGGCTAGTGCTGCAAATTTTGCGGGAGAAGCAGTTATATGCTAAGTTCAGTAAGTGTGAGTTCTGGTTAAGAGAGGTTAGCTTCTTGGGTCATGTGGTATCCGCGTCGGGTAATCGAGTTGACCCGAACAAAATTTCAGCCATACTTGACTGGAAATCTCCGAGAAATATTACTGAGGTTCGGAGCTTTTTGGTGCTCGCCGGTTATTACCGACGATTTGTCAAAGGTTTCTCGATGATAGCCACACCAATGACGAAGCTACTTCAAAAGGACGTTAAGTTCGAATGGACGGAGAAGTGTCAGAAAAGTTTTGATCAACTGAAAACTCACTTGACTGAAGCTCCAATTTTAGTGCAACCCGAATCGGGTAAAGAGTTTGTCATTTATAGTGACACATCCCTACTTGGGTTGGGTTGCGTATTGATGCAAGACGGTCGAGTTGTGGCCTATGCGTCGAGAGAATTGAAGCCACACGAGAGAAATTATCCGACCCATGATCTCGAACTAGCCGCCATTGTGTTTGCATTGAAAATATGGCGACATTATTTGTTTGGTGAGAAGTGCCATGTATTTTCGGATCACAAAAGTCTCAAATATTTGATGACTCAACGAGACTTGAATCTGCGACAAAGACATTGGCTTGAGTTGTTGAAAGATTACGAGCTTGCCATTGGTTACCACCCGGGAAAGGCTAATGTGGTTGCGGACGCCTTAAGCCGGAAATCACTGTTTGCTTTGCGAGCGATGAATGTACACTTGTCTGTTCTACCTGACAATGTGTTAGTAGCTGAATTAAAAGCCAAACCATTATTGACTCATCAAATTCGTGAAGCTCAGAAAGTCGATGGTGAATTGGTTGCAAAACGAGCTGAGTGTGTTCCGAACAAGGAATCGGAGTTTCAGATTGATGATGATGGTTGTTAGAGGTTTAGAAGTCGTTTGTGCGTTCCAAGGAATTCGAAACTCATTCCGATGATCCTGAACGAAGCCCATTGTAGCCGAATGTCAATTCACCCGGGGAGCACGAAAATGTACAACGACTTGAAACGTCGGTTTTGGTGGCATGGTATGAAGCGAGACATCTCCGACTTTGTTTCGAGATGTTTAATATGTCAACAGGTGAAAGCGGAACATCAAGTGCCTTCAGGATTACTTCAGCCGATCATGATACCCGAGTGGAAATGGGACCGAGTCACAATGGACTTTGTGTCCGGACTGCCATTGTCCGCAAGTAAGAAGGATGCGATTTGGGTTGTTGTTGATAGGCTGACTAAGTCGGCTCACTTTATACCCGTGCGTACGGATCTTTCATTGGATAAACTAGCCGAATTGTATGTCTCTCAGATTGTGAGATTACATGGAGTACCTATTTCTATCGTGTCGGATAGAGATCCGAGGTTCACCTCACGATTTTGGAAGAAATTGCAAGAAGCTTTGGGTACCAAGCTGCATTTTAGCACCGCTTTTCACCCCCAAACCGATGGTCAATCCGAGCGGATAATTCAGATGCTTGAGGATATGTTGAGATGTTGCATCCTCGAGTTTAGTAGTTCATGGGAACGGTATTTACCTTTGATTGAATTCGCTTACAACAATAGTTTTCAATCAAGTATTAAGATGGCACCTTACGAGGCTTTGTACGGGCGTAAATGCCGCACACCATTGTTTTGGACTGAGCTTGGTGAAAGTAAAATTTTCGGAGTTGATTTGATTAAAGATGCCGAACAGAAAGTAAAGGTGTTATGGCTCGAACACGGGATCGAGGAAGCTACTTGGGAAACCGAGAGCTCGATGAAAGAACGATATCCAAACCTATTTACCGGTAAGATTTTCGGGGACGAAAATTTCTTAAGTGGGGGAGAGTTGTGACAGCCCAAAATTGACCCTAGTCGGGAAGTGGTTTCAGGACCGCTAAACCGAGTCACCGAAAGGTTTGAATGCGATGTTTATTATCTAGAATATGTAATCATGAATGTGTGAAAATTTCAAGCTTCGATTTAGTCGATTGCATGTGAATTTAGTCAATAGGACTTATATGAGAAAATTTTAAAATGTGATAGGTCAATGCATGAGGACCTATTAGTGCATGTGGAAGAAAAAGGGGACTTGCATGTCAAATTCCCCCTCCCTAATATGTAGTGGCCGGCCATGCTATGGGTGGAAACATGTTGGGAACATGTTGGCCTAGTGAGGTATGTAGGATAAAAATATAATAAGAAGTATGGGGAAATAAAGAAATGGAAAAAGGAAAGGATGGGTGGTAATTGTTTCTTTCCTCCCCTTTTGCCGTGAAAGTAAGAAGGAAAAACAAAAAAAAAAAGTGTCCATCTTTCTTCATTTCCCTTGGCCGAATGTTCTAAAGAAGAAAGAAAAAATTTGTTCATCTTTTATCATCCTTGGCCGAAAATGCTAAGAAGAAGGGGAAGGGGAAGTAAGACATTCGGCCACTCCTTCTAGTCTTGAATAAGGTATGTAATGCATGGTAGCTTTTGGAAATTGTTGAATGTATTAAGCTAGTTACTAAGTCCCTTACTTAGCCCATGTTCAAATCTTGAATATTGTTGGTAACATGAGCAATCGGTCATTTTAAGTCACTATTAAGGTAAGGAAGTATGTACTAGCTTTTGAAATTTTAGTTGATATTGAGTGAGCTATCAAGTGATTTTTGTAAACCATGTTGAAATTTCGATTTTGGGGGTGAGTATGGTTTTCGGCTATAAAAGATTAATATGTTTTGTGTTGAAGTTTTTGGTGATTTTGAGTAGTTAGGGCTAAATTACAAAAACAAATTTTTGAAGGACTCAAAGGTGAAATAAATGAGATGTATGGACTTATATGGGCACTAGGAAGATTCGGCCCTTAAGGAGTGTGACCAAACTTTGTGTATTTTGTGTTTTGTGGAATAAAGACTAAATTGTGAAAGTGCGAAATATTAGGGGTAAAAATGTAATTTACCCATTTATGCGTTATTAGACTAAATTGAATGAAAATATGTTAAATTAAGGCTTGGCAAGCTAGCTATTAAGGTGAAATGCTAATGTTAGTATTTGATTCGGTAATAATCTGTTTGGGGACAGCAGCAGTAAGGTGATTTTGGAAAATCGCCATAATTTGTAGGAGTTGAATTAGAAGCTGAGTGAATTATGCCATTAAAGCTTGAAGAGTCTATTTTCTTACAAAAGAAACTATGAAAACAAAAGAGTTACCGATCTTGAGATATTTGAAGTATTGTGGGGCTGAGTCAAAATGACTACTAGATTCCCTGTTCTGTTTTTAGAAAATCATTATAAATTGTACAAAAATGATTATAAGATAAAATTTATATGCTTAGACTCCTTAATGAGTCTAGTTTCAAATGAGATCAAATACAACACATTTGAATTCTGTAAAATGAGAAATTTGATTCGTAGTGAAGAGTGGTCAGAATAGTCAAACAGTGAACAGGGGAAACTTTAAGAAAAATCTGGTATTGATTGGCCGAGCCAAAAATTCTGAAAATTTTATGGATGGAAGATATACGAGTCTATATTCAGGGAAAATTAACGGCTAGTGATTTGGAGTTTTGTAGCTCCAGTTATAAACAATTTAGCGACTACTGCTCAGGAAAACAGCTCGTAGTGAATATGTGATTTTGTTGTAAACATTAATGAAAATTTGCCAATGAGTTATTTATTGACTATTATAAAGCTTACTATAATCTATGTGTGTGAAAGTCAAATCAATATATATATTATTCTGAAAGTAATACTTGAATAGTCGATTAATGACTATTTTAAATTATTGATTTGGCTCAAGGAGTTAAAGGAGGTGAATCGAGCAAAGGCAAAGAAAAGGTTATCGAGTAGCCGAGTTGGAACCGTCTTACCCAACACGAGGTAAGTCATTAAGCATGTAGTTGGTATTATTTCAAATGGTCATAATGTGTATGTATTGATGCTGAATGGAATGAATAAATATACATATATATATATATATGCATGTACGTATGTGATGATGAAATTGTTGAATGAAAGAAAAGAGGTAAGATGTACTGAGTTGTTGATCTCGGCACTAAACGTGCGGGATAACCATTTATGACCATGAGATTGGCGCTAAGTGCGCGGGATTAAATTGTACAGCACTAAGTGTGCGATTCGACTATGTTGCACTAAGTGTGCGAAATGAATATGATGCACTAAGTGTGCGAATTGACCATGCGCACTAAGTGTGCGATTTGATTATGTAGCACTAAGTGTGCGAGTTGATTATATAGCACTGAGTGTGCGGACTCGATATACATTCGTGAATCATTACGGACACTATGTGTGCGACACTATTGAGTCGATCGCGGACAGCGGATCGGGTAAGTGTTTTGAGTACATGGCTATTATGTGCTATGCTTATACTTGGTGTTGAGCTCGGTAAGTTTGAACCTATGTGACAAATATACTTGAAGTCACGTACATAAAATTTATCGTAGGATGGGTGAAAGGCCGTTTAGTCGTTTGATTGTAACGAAAATAAATTGAATTATGAAAATGTTTCAATGTCCTATTGATGAGTATATGGAATGTGAATGCATGAATTGATATGAAATTGAATTGATAGGTTGGAGGAACTATGGTATGGTTCGGAATGGATGGAGTAATTAGCCTCGTTCCATTTTGTTTTCTCTTGTGATAATGTTATTGATGGATGGTAGTGCATAGCTTATG